>NW_009208680.1:107824-121341 GCF_000690835.1 Fulmarus glacialis
TTTCAGGCTTTGGTCTCCATCCCCCCCAGACCTTGTTTAAGGCACTCCTTGTTACTTGTTACAACTTTTACCATGTTAGCAAAGATGGTCTTGCCCCACTTTGTCAGATCTTCTGTTCTCTATCTAGTTATTTACAATTAAATACAGTTAAAATGACTCCCTCCTCTTCCTAGGAAATACTTGAACACCATTTTCCAATTTTGCTTCCATTAGGGAGGAGAGGAACAGATTGATTCCTCCTCCTCTCACGCAATAGGGTCTGCAGGGGAATAAAAAACTGTTCTCCAGTTGCACTGGTGAAACCTGGAATGAGTCTAGGACCTAATTTCTCAGTTCAGTGTAGGCTGACTCCTCTTTCTACATCCTACCAGGTTGTGCCTACCACCACCTGTATACAGGCACAGATCAGTCAGGCATTCTTATTATGCAGACTTTGCACAGGCAGAAGAGAGTTTTAAAGAGTAGCAGAATTTTTTTCTAGAGCACAGTTATTCCTTGCGTATTGGTAGAGTAATAAAACATAATTAATCATGGGTCCTTATCAACAAAATATTTGTTGTTAACGTTCAGAGACACCACACATCTCTCTTAGTCGGTTGTTTTCCCTCATGTCTCCTCTCCTGTGTTTTAATAATCTGTACTGTTTTTATTTGTCCTGAACAACTAGTCTCAGACTAAATTAAACAAACCACTAGGACCTTAATTTGCCAAGCATTATCTAGGTTTTTTTGTTTAATTAAAAATACTTGAAAGATTCTAACTAAAAAGGCCAGAGAATATTAACCAAAGAAAATGCTATCTAAAAAAGTAATTGCTCATTTGATATGGGCAGCTCAGGTTAAATACCTCAAAGGAACAGCCACGTTTTGAAATTTTGAAATTTCAGCTAAAGGAAGAAGGATTTTTCAGTAATTAGATTCAGTAAGATCTAAATGTATTATGCATGTGGCTTTACCTGAGGTGCCATTACCACACTACCTTTTTTTCTTTACACAAGCTGTTACCTAAGTATGCTTTAAGCCAAAGACTGCATACAAATGTTTCCAGATTTATTTTTTTCAGTTATGAATTTAGTCTGCTGATAATTAAAAATTATATTTAAGGGCTAGTCAGAAAATATTATGAATGTGTAGTTTATAGAGTGGCAATCAGGCAAAATGGTTTATATCTACATCTATATACCAAGTCTTCTCCCAGAAGTTTCCAAAATACTTAAGAAAATATTTAAGTGTGTGTATAAGGATTTTGTGTCTGTGCATATTGTATAACGTTTACTACAGCTCTTAATAAAACATAACCATCTCTGGTACTGAATAAGTTGTCTGTTTAACAAGGCATATAGCACCTTGCTGCAGTTTAGGATGGAAAGGAGATTGTCAGTTCATCTGAAGCTTCAGGGAAATGTAGGAAGAAGAGATGTCATTATCTGAACAGAAATCAGAAGTAAGATGAGTCCATTGACATGGATATTTTTGCAAAGAAAGTTCCGTGATTCCAAAGGGTCTGCCTTCTTCCATTGTTCTTAACCTCTTTCAAAACAAGATCATCTCTACTAACTTAAAGGCTTTAAGTTATGGTGACATCAGAGCTATTTAGCAGGGAATGAAAGGGATGAACTGTCAACAACCGAAGTTAAAAATCTGTATATCTTGTGAACAGTATGTCATATGTATCCTCAAAAAAGCAAACTTTTACTAAGTGCTCCAGATATGTTACCTAATACTCAGCCTTTTATCTTTTTTATCGTCTCTCATGTTCACACACTTAATTACAACCTATTACTTTTTAAAATGCCATGCATGATAGTTAACAGGGAATAGTATTCACTGCATAAACTGGCATTTATGTCTTTGCCTATATGGACCTTTTATAGCAAGAAATGTGAGCGTACAGTTGGACTCGTTGATCTTCAAGGTCTTTTCCAACCTCAAAGATTCTATGATTCCGTAACAAAGAGCACAAAAGCATTCAGGTCATCACCCCATGTCCTGACCCTACTGACCCAGATCAAATACACAGACTACTGGCGGTGGTGAAAAGTCAAGGATCCACAGCAGATGACGTGAACAATTTCCAAAGCAGAGAGTTTAGCTGTAACACGGCGTGCTCAAAAATGATGCTTTTAGAAACAAAAGATACTTCCAGAGTAGCTAAATACCTTAATTATATAATTGGCTATCCATTCACCATGGTATATATTACTGTGTCTGACTAGAGGCCCCAGCTTGCATAAATTATTCTGGTAACCAAAATGGAAGCTACAGTAGAACTGGACAAAAGTTATCCTTTATATAAGTACCTTTTACAATTGTAACTTTATTCAAAAGTACAGTTTTAATGAAGTTGTTACAGTTACAAATGTGGGATGATTTGGGTGAATTAATTGTGGACAAGAATGGAAAATTCAGAATGTTTTATCATTCAATTTTATTTTAGTGTCTGTTTAGTTCAGCCATCTCTGTTTTTCCTGTATATGAAAAAATTAACAATCCCCTTGGTGCTGTTTCCCTTTTCACCTGCTCTATCTTCAGACATATTTTGAAACAGAAGAAAGTTTGCAGATCGTAAGCAATTGATCTGGAGAAATTCTATTCTGTAATTTGATCAGTGGTATCAATATGTACTTCTAAATTAATTTCTAAAGCAATAGTAAGTTTTACCGGATAGTAGGTTTAACTGGATTTATATGGGATCATTCCTTGAAAATGAGATATGGATTTGCAGATCAATTGTGCTTGCTCCCCCGAGGTTTGTGGGTCATGACACAATTCCTAAGTAACTGGTATTTGTATATGTCTCACTTTTAAATACCCAACCTTAGACCTGAAGAAGCAGCATGATATTCATAAAATGCTAGGCATGATTTCCCTAATGAGGTGCTCGGAGTCTGTAATCACTTCTGAAAATGCTGGTCCATGTTTAATCAATTTCACTAAATATTGTAAGATGTCAGGACTTACTACTACCAGTTTTATTTCCTTAGAATGGGACTTTAAATCATTATCTTTTGATTTATAACCCGTCAGATATAACTTCATTTTTAATGACAAATAAATTCAATAAAAAACAATTTTAGCTGCAGACATGAAAACTGATACAAATAAGTACAAAGAAATATGATGTGATGTATAATTAGTTACCATTTGCTTTCTCAATTTTATGGAAAACCCACAGGAGGATTATAGTTCCTTATAACTTCTTAAGAGATTCTGACCTTATTATTTGCACTCATATTTAGGACTGGAAAATTTTTCCAGCTGACGGGGATTGCAGTATGAGATAAATTGTGAAATTCCACATGCTACTGCTCCTATGTGGTGCAAACCGTAGCTGCCTTCAGCAATTACTCATTGTGCTCACAGAATTGGTAGCATTTTTGCAGACATCATGTCAGCCACCCCAGATAAGACCACGCCAGATTAGGACATGGTACAGAACCGTGGCTCCATGGAAGTTGGGGAATCCAGGAGGTGGTCTGGGTGAGCAACTCAGTGACGTTGCGGTAATGATGGGAGCTACCAGGGGTTTCAATGCTGGTCCACGTGGCAACACTGAATCTCCTCTGAAGTATTTTGTCTTCAGTCCTTAAAATGGGAGCCATTGTAACTTTACTACAGTCACAGCAGATGTTCATCTAAAAGGTGCTGGCCCAGATCTTCTGTCCCGAGACAGAATTGACTCTTACGTAAACCTTTCCTGACAGACCGTCGTCTTCTTGGAAACCCTCAGTGACAAAGACAGCACAGCCACCTCTGGTAATCTCTTCCCATGCTTCACTATTATTAGAATTTTCCTTTTACCCTACCTTGAACTTCCTCATCACAATTTAAAGCTACTGCTTCTTGTCTTGTAGGGTGCTTAGGGAGAATCAGCTCTTCTTCTTTCAATAATGTTTTATAGAATATATAAAAATCTATCATGTTTACCCTCACTGAACTAAAAAAATGAAAAGTAATTCCAGTTTGACAGCCAGAGAGTAAGAACATATGATGCAATCAGTTAACAGAGACTTCAGCGGAAAATGACCCATAACTGAGAATGTGAACACCTCTGACTTTTATAGACAATTATGCCAGGTTCAAATTCCCATATGGAACTCTTGAATTACTTTCTGCAGAAACCTTAAGCACATCCAAATCTGATATCAATTCAACAGTCTAAAGTATAGTTTAGAAATAATGAAAGCTTTCTGTGATATTTCTAGAGCTTTTCCTTCAGTTTCACAAGTACAGTGCCATGATGTCTCAGTCCATAGCCCTGGTACTAAGGGAAACTAGGGAATACTTGACCAAACCTCAGGAAGTGTAGGGTTTACATTTGGGAACAAGTGGAGCCCTTTCATCCATTTTAGGGACATGGTTTAGTGGGTATGGTAGTGTTGGGTTGACGGTTGGACTCGATGATCTCAGGGGTCTTTTCCAACCTTAATGATTCTATGATTCATTGCTTGGTTGCTATGAGAAGGGACCTTTTTTGCACTTTCCTACTTCCATGTGTCCATTAAAGCCAAAGGTTTTGACAGCTTCCTGGCAGGTCAATATAACACACTGCAATGTAACACACTCCACATAAGGTTAAAGTAATGATCTCAAAACAGGACTATCATCAGGTCTGTGTGTTAGTCTTCACAATAGTCATACGTACATCTGACAGACTTGAAAAGTCAAAGATAAACAATTATTGAGTGGAAACAGAAAACAGCTCAAATGTGATATTACCTTAGCTGTGCACAGTGCTAAGCTCTATTGAAAACTGCCACGCAACTGCATCTGTTGAACAAACTGGTACCGAGGAACATTTTGTTTGGCAAAGTAAATGAGAAAAAGATAAACTACAGAGAAGATTATTCCCTCTGTAGATTCGGTTTGATAAGTAATAGTGTATTTAAGTAGGATAAAAGAAACAAAACTTCAATTGTAGGAAGTGAATGGAGGAATGCAGCTTTGCCATCTCTATCTCCTCTGATCCATTTCCACCCCTGCCCCCCGTGGCGAGCAGGTAATCTCTCAGCAAACGTTGCAGGATTGCTTCTCAGCAATGGTAGGGGATGGACTCGGGGGCCTCTTTGCTTCTGTTTGTGCCTTCTCACAATACCAGACTTACACAATACCATATATATTTAATGAAAAAGAATAATGGCAGAGAAAGGAGACTGCACAACCCCAGGTGAGTCAGGGTGACCGTGAACACTTTTTTATCAGCGTGTCCTAGCTGTTAACCTGGAATAACAGGTTAACGCTACCATTCTGGCAGTGATGAAAGGTGCAGGCTTATTTATTAGACACTAAGAGCAGTGATTCATTTTACCTAGGTCTTCAAACAGATGTCAAAGAGTTTAGGTCACTAAAGGTGTATCTAGCAGTGATGTATGATGCTGTGTATAAATACCAATTACTTGAGCTATCAGGTCCACAGAGAGGGAGAAAGATCAGGAAAAGGGCCTGCAGGGAAAGCTGAGGAGTAGGGGGAAAAGAGGAAAAAAGAGGAAATTATTCTAAAACACAACCAGCCCCAGGCTGGTGACACCCTGGAAGAGCAGTTCTTCCCCTCGGTGGGGACATCGATCAAGGTCCCCGAACTCCCCTTCCCCACAGGCACTTCTGCACCGCTACCTCCGTGCTTCCTTCTGCAGCCTCTGCTCACTCAGCTCCCTGAAAGTCTGGCAATTCCCCATATCTATAGACCTAGATAAGAAGAACTAGTCTGTGACTCTGTAAGTATTTACCGTGTTAAAAAATAATTAGACTGTGTGATTAATGCTCCTTGATTTTTCTTGTTCCTTGTCAGTGCCTTTTAAACAATTATCATATTAATAAAGACTCAATGATATGTCAGTGACTAAAATAGTGTTTGAAGAAATGAGGGCAACGTACTAATCAGAACTCCATTCCATTGACACGGAAAAATTATGACCAGATATAGGCCTTGAACACTTGACTTTTTCTTCTTCTGGTTTGCTTTAATTGGAAGTTTAAAAAAATGGCTTTGCCGTTAGATAACACTGCTCAGATTCTTTTCAGCATTGCTTGGAGTGCCAGATTATTTTTTTTTTTAATTCGTAAAAGTCAAAAGCTACAGATGGGAAACAGTATAAAAATTTGGGACAA
Organism: Fulmarus glacialis; assembly: GCF_000690835.1. Taxonomy (NCBI): domain Eukaryota; kingdom Metazoa; phylum Chordata; class Aves; order Procellariiformes; family Procellariidae; genus Fulmarus; species Fulmarus glacialis. The sequence goes on from NW_009208680.1 coordinate 113,932, forward strand.
CAGACAGAATACATATAAACCAGAAAAAAAAGCTCACACTTCTCAGAGCTACTAACTTTTCTCAAAGAAGCATCTTCTAAAGACTTATTCTCTTCTGTTAATACTGTGTTATCCCGAAATCATCGACAAAGGTCATGCACTATTATTCAAAGGATTAGATATTTTTTCTAATTTATAGTTAAAGTTGTCTGCAAATAGTCACTTTTTAAAAATACCCTTGAACAGCATCATCTTGAACATGGCAGAGGCTGATGGTTTACAAGGCAGTTGAGTAACAGAGTGATAGGTGTTACATGAAACACTTCTGGCTAGGAAACTAGACGTGGTATCGTGGTGAGCCTGATTTTCTATTATTGGGTCCCTCTCATTTTTTTTTATTGTGTAATGGATCACCAGGCAATTATGCTTGTTACCTCTGCTACTTATTTCTCAGGAATGTTGTTTAGGAAAGTTGATCTTATTTCTTGACATGTAGCAACTACCACTCCTTCTGAAAATACTCACATGCCATGACATACATGGAGAGAAAAGGCCACCAGCATCTTTAAGAAGTACTCCTTTAACCAACATACTCAAGAATTTTGTACTTGTGAGTGCGACTGTTGTGCAAAGAGGAGCACGCAGAGGGAAGCAGAGACTCCTGTTGCCTTCTTGAAATGTGGTTGGTGTGCTGTCTGACACATCATTTAAAAATAGATAGAAGGGATCCGAAGGGGTCATCCAATTTATCTTCCTGTCTTCTTCTATCTAAACTACCGGATCATTTTTTGATTCATCTTCTCTGAGCAACTTTCAACAACCCAGATCCTGCCTTCATTTATTTTGCCCTTTTTATTTCCACCCCCCGCCCCCCTGCCGTCCCAGGCAATGTGTTTTATAACCTCACCTTTGGCATACCAGGGAATTGAAGGCTGAAAGAGGTCCTTAAGGTCACCTCAGCTGATCTCCTTGCACATCATACATTGCACGTTACAGCACCAGTTTACTCTGCATCTGTGCAACAAATCTGGGCCTGAAAAGACCAAACCATACCTGATCCTATTACAAACCTGAGGGGAAAGATAATGTTCTTTTTGGCAGCCGGACACTAACTTTCACAAAATGCATTAAAATGGAGCTCAGCCATTGCTTTTATTTCTCTTTAGAGCATTTAACCTTTTAAATATGCTAAAGTGCTATTGTAAAGAAACATTCAGAACCTATATTCTTTAAGCACAGCAATATAGCTTTCAAGCATGGTCTGTGAGTTGGCGTATTGCCCAGGAGAACAGATTATAACTGCTCTCACAATGAGTTTTGTTCACAAAGTAAATCAGTCTTTATACATGTTTTTCAGGAGATGTCCAGGGTGAGTATAGGCAGCCCAGGTAAATAATTTCTGATTAATCACAGTTCCCTCACTCCATTCCTTGCCTCTCTCCCTGAACTCTTTCCTTGACATTTCAGTGTTTACTTCATCAGTGGACTTGATAGGATGCAGTCTGTATTTCTAACTTGAACCTATTAAGCAGAAGTGCTTAACAGTAGCAATAACTTACAAGATAGACAGGAAGCAGGGAGTGGTGACAAGACTTTCTGAGCAAGTGCAATATTAAACCAAGCAAAGGTTTCAGCTAGAGAAAAACGTACCACAGCTCCAAGCTGACGCAGACATGTGCGTCGTTTCAGATCAACATCATTTTTTTTCAGCAGAGTCATATGCAGTATGTAATTTATCTTGGAGAACTTGGACTTGTTCTTGGTGATGATTTTCTTTTTAGACCATATAGCATTATTCCCATTGCAAGCATACGGTTGCTTTTTGTATACGGGGAAAATACCACACACGTTGTCTATATCCGATGAGGTCAAACAAGGCTAATTTAAATTGTGAATTAATACTACGCAAAGGTGAAATTTATTTGCGTTGTTTAAATTAATAGTCCAATAGCCAAATGTGCAACTCAGAGTGTTATCAAACACGTTAATGTCTCACTCAACTGCCTATTTTAGATCACATGGTAAAAGTTCCTGTTGCACTTTATCCTTGCAAAACCTAAATGTTTATGTAAAGATAAGCTTGCTTTTTTCCCCGTCCTGTATAGCTTCGAAATAAGTTCTTATTACAGAATCTTTGATGAACAATAGGTAAAATGGTAGCACCACCTACGATACTGTCTGCAAAGATGGCAATTAGGAAAAAAAGCCACCAAAACCAAATCCAAGAGTTTTTGCATCAAAAGCTGAAGAAATCCAACTTACAAACGCATTAAAAAAAAAAATCTCTGCTTTTTTACACTTACTCATTAGAACGTAACTTCCACTATCTTTATATGGTGGCTATTATGTATGCTTTTAAAATTTCAGCAACTTTTATACAATATCATTTTTACAGCCGAGGTGCTCCTCTTGATATTTGATTTGACAGAAATGTGTCAGGCAGACTGGAACGACTGACAGGTGCCACTTCAGAGCTCTAGTTTGCCAAAAACTTGATGGGGAGTACTTTTTGTTTGGAAGGAAATGAGCACTTCATTTTCAGCCACTTGGTACTCAAAAACACTTGTTAATTGCTGATTTTGTAATGTCCCCTGTTATTCCATATAACTGAGGATCCACGAATTTGCTGAAAATCATGCATTTATAAGAGCTGAGCATCACTTTTCTTCATATTTGATAAATTGCTTGCGCAATTCTCAGGTTTACTTTTTGTTAGTGATATCCGGAGGCTGGTTTTTAGCAAGACGTGAAACTACTAGGTTGAGGTTTATTAACAAGTAAATCAGATACGCTGGTTGAATTCATTCAACAGAACTAACTTTCAAATCTACTGCAACGCACCCACCAATATAAGGATTGTCACCAGAGCTGCTGCGTTCTTCCATCCCACGTGGTTTCCTTCTTGCTCAGTCCTTGCCTATGTCTGATGGTAACAGTGGGTTGGAAGCTGCTTCTCTAGGACAAGATGTGCGCGAAAGGGATTTTGAGAACGTCTTACCTGACCACTGATATGGCCTGGGAGCAAAAGACCCCGTGGTTTTTTGGAAGCACGGAAGAATCTTTCTCAGTCTCAAATTGAATTCTTTAAGAATGACTCTTACTCTTTCTCAGCATAAGGAATGAATTCTTTCTCTAGGTCTCTGCACGGCTGGTACGGCACTAATTGAAGAGTAAACCAGCCGCTGACCTGTAGCCACCTTCCCTCCCCTCATCTTTGTGGTCCAATGTTTTGATACGTCTCCCGCATCGGCGCGGTACAGCTGCGTCACTGCGTACTTGGCAACGCCAGCGCCTCAGCCAGGCTGGTGAGACTGTGACAGGTGCCTCATCCTGCTTCCAAAATTTTGACAGGCAAGAAATGGTTACGAGGAACCTGGAACTTCTCTTCTTCATCCCAGATGAAAGCAGGTCCTGGATTTGCTACTCCCATGGGTAAGCTACAAAAATGATGGGTTTAGTGAGGGGTTTTTGCTTAGTCCACAACTAAGGAGTAGAGAACAATTTTGCAGCTGGGTTGGCTGAGTTAGAATAGATTTGTTAAAGATCTCTGAACACTCAGAGAATTTGATAGACTTTCCTGCGGCTATTGCTTATGTGGAATAAAGGCATGTCCTTTCTCCAACATCTAAAACCGGAATAAGTAAAGTAAAACCCAAACTCATTTGCATGCAGAGATTTGTTCATTTGTGAATCCCCTAAACTCCATCTCTAATAAAACCCAGTCATGTGTCTGTTTGCAGATACCAGCAAAAAAAAACCAAGTTGCAAGAGGGGGTCAGACCAGGATTTGAAATTTTGCAACACAATCATGCATAATTTTTTCTCAATTGATTGAAGCAGCTGATTAGCATTGAATAAAACCATTTCCCCATTTGAACTTATACTCTGCTTATATTATTATCTATTTATGCTGTTGGCCATGCCATATTGTAATTGTTCACCCCAATTAGATGTGGCTTTGTTTTCTCTTTTACGCTATCGCCTCACTGCAGCCTTACAATGAGCTAGTCCGGGGTCCTCTCAGAGTTCTTGTTTCTGCTTCACATCTTGGAAAACTAAACAGATGAAATCTGTCCCTGTAAACCCCTCAAGGCTGACAAGCAAGCTGAGTATGAAATTTGTTACATCCTAGCAGTTGTGCTGTCTAGTGATGAGGAATGCTCTCTGTCAGCTTTTCTTTGCAGCTAATTTCTTAAAAATCATCCCTGTGCTGCAAGGAGGAGATATGGGAGCTTTAATGAATAAAAAGCAAAAAGTCTATGTTATCTGGAAAATATGCTGAAATCTCTTTCACCTGTGAAAAAATAAAAGCACCCCGACTCTGAAAGAAGTGGGGGAAAAACATGAGCGGGCATCAAATCTGCCCCATGCTACTAAGATCATCGCATTTCTTCGCTTTGTGTGCTTTATTGAAGCACTTAAAAACCATAGCATCTCCTGAAACTACAAAGAAGTTTCACTGAGAAGTGCAATAAAGCATTTTTCAGTAGACACTGGCTTCTCTTTATCTGTTTCTGCTTAGGACAAGAACAGAGCAGCATAATCTGACCCTTCTTCAGCCTTTTCCATACCCTTAGTTATCTTTGGGTAAGTTTGCGGTATCAGCATTGATTTAAAAATTAATCACAGTATTTGCAACCCATTGGAACAGTTATTGAGAAGCTAAAAATGGGGATGAGCTTCCAAGTGTGCACCTCTTCTTGGCAGACATCAGTGAAACATCCCAGTGACCTCTGGGCAGCCCACTACTGGAATGGCCCATAGCCAGGGGGAGAAAGCAAGTCCTGATCACACGGAGGCACGTGGATCCTGGCCTTACAGCAAACTCTTGCTCCCAGATTTATGGTAACTCTCTCTGGCTTCTTCACAAAATGCAGCATTTTTTCTAGCAGAAAATTTAGTGCACAATGCTTTTGTTTGCCAAGGTAGATTTCACAGTGAATATAAAGCCTCCAGCAAGGTAGAAAAAAAATTATGTATAAGATAATGGGAATAGGTTAGTAAAGTCCAGGAATTGTAACACAAAAAATTTCTTTTGCATGAGAAATAAAAAGCAAACAGAAAATGGTAATATGCATTTTGACCTTAGGAAACCCCTGCATAAATTTCTAAAATAGAAGAGTTCCTCACTGTATTCATAGTTTTCTTAATCAAAGTGGTTCTTTGGGCAAGGAATGCTTTTCAATGATTAGATGAGGGTACGGAGGACACAGGGGCTCCAGAGAATTTTGTGTCTTCATCCTTATGGAAGATGTTTTTCCATTATGGATGTTTGCTGTTATCATGGGATACCTGGTTTAAACGCAGATTAGTGAGGCTGTACTGCACTCGGCTAAAGCAGCTCATGGAACACCATTTTCCAGACCAAAGTGTACTGTCAGGTCATTCTCATCACTTCCCCATCTCTTCACCTCCTCCCATCATTTATGCTACCCCCTGCATGTTACCTTTTCTTCCAGTGTGGAAAACAAGTGGGATATGATAGGCACCCCTCCTTTAGTCCCCATCCACCTTTGTAAGTGCATTATTTTTGGACCTCACTGGAGAGTCTTGAATTTATTCAGTTAGGCTGCCACTTATCCTTTTCCCTCTTTGACTGATGAGCTTCCATTATATGTGCAATCTGTTTTCATTACCAAACTGTGGTATTTTATATGGCCACATTTGGAGTGATTATACGTCTTGACTATGTGCTTTCCTGATAACAAGCTTCCCTAGTGAAGAGCTCCATCAGCACCTTGATTTTCTTTCTGATTTTTAGTAACTGTCTCAAAATCTTAGCACTTTACTGGGTTTTTGTTAGCAATGAACTTGATCTTGAGATGGTATTCAGATAGAAGCTTAGAGTTTTTTTCGGTATACATCAATTGCTCAGTAGTCTACATTTTCCACTAGTAGAAAATAAAATACCTCAACTGAAGTCAAAGGAAGAAACTACAATGCAGACAGAATTTTTAAAACCTGAATTCATAAGTGTTCTTCACTGTTAATTCAGTCCTCCCAGTCTTTCCCGATTTCAGGCACTGGAGGAAGACTGCTCCTAATTAGAGTCTGACTCCAGAACTGCACAACTTGTTTTTAATCTGTTCCCAATGCAGGTCATGTAGATACAGCCTGCCTCACGGGGTGCCAGTTTTGAACAGTCTGGACTCAAGCAAGTCCATACCAGCTGGCCGATAAATCCAAATACATTAATTTTGCAGAAAAGATCCAAGTTGGGGAGGGGAGATTCTGCACCTTAAGAAGACACTGAGATTCCAGGGATTGTGATATATTTGTCATTGGGCTGTGAGAGCCTGTTTAGGTCTTAGTGTCCTCATGGAGTCATTTCCCAGCACTCCCTTGACAAGGGGCAGTCTAAATCCAGGGAATAAAACACACACAGCAAAGTCATTTTACTAAATAGATTATTGTTGGAAAATATGATTTCAGAGTGACAGGTATTTGTTGCAAATTCAGGTCTAGTGCAGACAATAGCTTCAGCAAAAGATGAAAATGGAAATATCCTTTACAAGTTAAGATACTTCCACTTCTAATCTTAAAGCAAGAAATTTAACAAAAAAAGTTAAGAGGGTTAAAACAGTTGCTCTAAACGAAAGCAACATGTTTTTGCTCAGCTTTTGTACCATGTGATGGTCTTTCAGACCATCTTTCAGACGCAGGACAAGGAACAGTTGGCATTTTTCATTTCTTAGGTAATTGAAGTAGGTGTGCTCACAGATTTTTGCATTGACTTCTGGCAGTCCCAGTATAGAAATTCTCTAATCCATTTCAAGCACGGAATTATTCTGAGGAACCTACTGAGGCTAGAAATGGAAAAACCTAAGGTATGGAGGACCTGCTGGGCTGACATTACATGCCCAGCATGCGACCAGCGTCAGGGAGACCGCAGCATTGTGGCCAGCACAGAGAGCCCCGTGGCTGCTGGCTGGAGCCCGTACATGTACATCGGGAAAGGAACAGCTGCTGCTCAGAGAAAAAAATGATTTTGAGGGCTGCCTTACACGGTGTCAGCTTATAAAGTTCACGTTTTGTATTACTGCTCACAAACAGCTTCTGTTCTGTTTCCCATGGATTTATAAATGCATATGTTATCCCTATAAAGTTCGCGTTTATTCAGCCCTGCTTGTAAAGTCCGTGCTGGTTGTACTGGCTGTGATGGGAAATGAATGAGCACTGGCAAGGAAAGCCTTGATCGCGGGATATGACAGTGTTAAATTAAGCGACCAGTGTTAATTTTATTCTTGGTAAATGTCCTGCTCTTCTCCGAGCATTGGAGGGAGGTGGGCTTTTTAAAACTTTCTTCTCAAAAACTTGTAATACAATCGGTTAAAAAAAAACAACACTAGTGAAAATAACTTTAAAAATCCTTCCTCTTTTTTGTAATGATATTTGCACTTCCTTGTATTACTGCTCACAAACAGCTTCTGT
>NW_009208681.1:0-27665 GCF_000690835.1 Fulmarus glacialis
ATCAGTGGGCCATCAATGCTCCTCTCATATGAAACCCAAAACACACACCCCCCCAGCCACCAGAAAGGAAAGTTAACTATCCCAGCCAAAACCAGGACAGCTGCATTATCCAAAGCCCTATGAGCTGACAGTTGAGTTCAATTCTTCACTCTCTTCCGTGAGAAAAAGTTACTGTTACTGAATGATGAGGTCAGCAAATGCACTTTGAATGAGCTACTAATTGGGGAAGATGTGGAGTAGTTGACTGATACTCTGTTCATTTTATTCATTGTATTCCTTAATCTACCAGTTGAGTGCTACACAGAATTATTAGTGTTCCTTATCAATGTATAATCAAGCCTTAATTACCCATGGTGGGTTTATCGCAACTGCAGATTACTCCCTAGATACGTAAATAGCTCAGATGCTGCAGCTGCCTTTGCCTTGTGTAGACCCAGCTAATAAACTCTTGCACTTGACCTGACCTGCGCTGTATCCCTTTGCTTCAATAGCAGAAGTGGGAACGCAGAAGTGCATAAAGCTGGTTTGAGAGGCTTAGAGTCTCCTCCGACTGGATCCAGGCAGTCTCCTGCATTCTAGACTCTAGGATTTGTGAGAGCTGGTGACCGTACTCTAGACATCTTGTTTCAACCAGTCTCATAAAAATTCACTGGAGACATTTTCAGTAGCTCTGCAGGAGCTAACGTGGTCCAGAATAGCTTGCACTGAACTGAAACTGAAGCACTCAACAGGTTCTGACCTGCCTTCCATAGAGCACTTGGGTTGCCTATGCTATATCCCTTGCCTATCCCTGTTTCCTTCCTCAGCTCTCCCTCTGCTTTTTCCTTCTTTCACATTCTCCCTCCTTCTCTCCAGTCCTCCAGCAGTACCATTTATTAACTGAGGTGATGCAGTGCACCAGCCTGAGCTCACTCTGCATTTGTTTTGTGTTCTGATAGAGCTGGTAAGCTTTCCTGAAACCTGGACAACCAGGAAGTGTGTGTAGAGACATTTTACTGTCTCTAAAGTAGGAGCCAGGTTGGAGACAGCAGTTTTCTAAATAAGCTTGGAGCTACTAACAGCTTGACCCTTACCTTTCCCTCGTAAAACAGTAGAGTCAGTTATACTGGTATTTGGGATTGTATCACGTACCCGTGGATTTCTAATACAAAGTGTTACATGTGTCAGCTTTTCAAGTTAAAACTTCACCCTGACACTTCTCAAACCTAACAGCTCAACTCCTAGTAACAGTGGGGCTGTAACCTGCATCTGTTAGCACAGCTCACACTAAGAATCAGTTATTTGGTAGATAATTGCATTTTTCAGGTGACTTGCAAATAGAACTGGGCGAAGAGGTCGTTGTTGTTTAGGTTTTGCAAGGAACAATTTGTGCTGATGTTATTTCTAAAACCTTCAAGTGTCTTTGGGCTGTTCCTGTGTAAACATACCAGAGTAGATGTCTTTGGGTCTGAGGAGGGCCAAAACTAAGGAACTGGGGCAGGCCTACAACATCTCTGAATTGCAAGCAGTGGGAGAAGCAGCTTAGAATCCAGTATCCAGGTGCTTAGGATCCAAAATCTCAGCTAACTGGATATGGCTGGTTTCAAAATGGAAGTTTATTGTTGTCTATGCTGTTGTACTTCACCCCAGCCTGTGTTTGTGTTTCTAGCTGTTCATACCCTACATCATCTCAGCCTGCCATTCTGTGCCACCCTAGCAATTATAACACTTTGCTGTACTCCTCCTACATCCTGGATGCGTGCATCAGAACAGCAACAGTGCTGAAGAAAACAAATGCAAGTGCAGATCATAACCCAACTTTTATTACCAGCAGAATTCTGTACAATAAGGTGAAGCAAGGCAGGACCCTATATAATAGAGAGGGCAGCACTGTTTCAGCTTTCAAGTTTCTCTGAGAATACTCTATCACTCCATTACTTGAAAGTTCTAAATTACCCTTTAGAAACTCTGTGGTTTCTGCTCTTGACTTCTTTTATAATTTTATTTTATAATATATATATTCAACTAATTTCTTTCTTTTCAGTCACTTTTGCAATTGCAGGATCAGACAGCATCTGTTTTGTGTTCTCCTTCTGATGTGCCTGATGGGGGATTTAATAATCAAATCCCCATGGTGATGCGAGGGAATTGCACCTTCTATGAAAAAGTGAGGCTTGCTCAGATAAATGGAGCTCGTGGGCTGCTCATTGTTAGTAGAGAGAGACTGGTAAGTCTCTTTCTGTCTTTCTATATTGCTGATACTCCTCTGATGTTAGATATTGTCTTGTTTTCAGTGCTTATTGCTGGTATTTAATGCTCCTCTTTAAAAGAAATTCTATGTGTGTGTGTTTATGCGTGTACGTACATTGCATAGCTATGTGTGGAGATAATACAGCTGAAGGAAGAATTAATGAAACAAGAGGAGGTACTCATTTAAGTAGGAAGTGCTGCATAGAGCTCATGTAACATTCAAGTCAAGGGCTCAGAATTATCCTTATGAAATACTGGAATCAAAGAAGGAGGTTGATTTCTTGACTCATATTGCTACCTTCAGTGAGATCTAGAGCACAGTGAATCTAGTGCTTTAGATTCAGCTGAAGCATCACCAGTGTATGTTTTGTAAAATTAGTTTTGAATGCTGTAGTCAGTACTAGAGGCACACATCAGTCATAAAACCATGACCCTGATGTGCAAAAGATACTGCTTGAAGTTTGGTTGCTGCATTTTGCTGTTACAGTCTTTAATGACTTACGTTTTACTGGAAACAGGCATACGTTTTAGCTTTGATTTTTTGCTATCATCATGTTCTTTTCTACAATATTTTCCAAATTAACAGAAACAGAACTTGCAACTTTAACCCTTTTGAAGTAGTAGAAGTATTTGCAGAAATGAATATATTCTTACCTGGTGTGAACTGTCTTTCAGGTTCCTCCAGGGGGTAACAGGAGTCAATATGAAGAAATTGATATTCCTGTGGCTCTTCTCAGCTATACTGATATGTTAGATATTGGCAAGGTAAACTTGATACTAAATGCTCTGATTCATATTATCTCATTTAAATGAGTCATTGCTCAACAGTATTTGAAGTCCATCTTAGGAGCTTTGAATGTATAGAGAGTTGTACTCATGAAGTAACTTGTACTTACCTCCGCAGAGTTTCGGCAGCTCAGTGAAAGGGGCGATGTATGCACCAAATGAGCCTGTGCTAGACTATAACATGGTGATTATATTTGTCATGGCTGTGGGGACAGTTGCAATTGGAGGCTACTGGGCAGGAAGCAGAGACGTGAAAAAGTGAGTAACTGGAATGTAGTATTTCAGTTTTCTTGTATTTTTCACAGAAAAAAAACCATGGTGTTTATCTAAAGATCACCTGGTAGTTCTGCTAATGAGGTTTGGAGACTGTCTATATAACCAGAATGGGAAAATGCTGATGTGCCACTTGAAAGGCCCTGAGCCTTGTATTGGCTTTGTCACTGTATGAAATTATTGAGTATAAATTTCATGTAGAGTATTTTAGTATTTTGCCTTGTCAAAAAGCCAAACATTTGAAAAGCTCAGAAGGAAGATTGGATAGTAATAGGCTTCCTATTTGGGCTTTTGCAAAAATTCACCATAAAAATCTTTTGTAAAAAAATAATTTAAATTGTTTTTACTAGTAGAGTGCATGGCTAACATATACTATGTTTATTGTGAATCTTTTATTGAAATTTTGTGGTTACTTTTTGCCAGTAAGTGGAGTTGGGGGGCGGAGGTCGTCTGTGCCACACTTACTTCTAACATTTACTTTATATACACAACCTGACTTTAGGATTTCTTCTGAAGTCAGCAAATTATTCTGCAGTAATTTTCAGGCTTCTCTTGAGTTGTTAGTAAATGAAAAATAGTACTCTTGATATTACTGTTTTATGCATTGTGTTATATCTGATGTTCATACATCCATATAAAATGTGGAGTTCTGCTGACTTGAGTGGAAATCAATGCAGGCATCGGTGTCGTGTCATGTTTTCCAACCCCATGTAGTTCTCGCTGAAGATTCAGTGCCCTTTTTATATTTTGTTGCAGAAGGAATGGACTGATTATAGCCATGTTACTCTTTCAGGCGATACATGAAGCACAAACGTGATGATGGGGCAGAGAAACATGATGATGAAACAGTTGATGTGACTCCAATAATGATCTGTGTATTTGTAGTGATGTGCTGCTCAATGCTGGTCCTCCTTTATTTCTTCTATGACCAATTAGGTACTTTTAAAGTTGTATTTTTATTGATACATCTTTAATAACACAAGGCTGCCGTTGTTTAAAGAACATTTTTACTGGGAAAATAATTATGAAATGGCTGTCTTTTGCCATGTTTCTTCATCCCAATATGATTTAAAACCCTGTAAGAAAACCCAGAGTAGATTTCTATACCTATAGTGAGGTTGCATTAGGTGATCATAGAGCTTCCTTCAAATGTTAAAGCCTGTTAAGTAGATAGAGACCTAATGTCTTTTACCTTTTATTTTTGTCAAAGGTGTTCTTAAACCTATACTCATCTTTCTGTTGTTGTTCCATTTGAAGTTAAGTTATGGGATCCAGGATCAATTTTTTTTATCTTTATAAAGATGATAAGTTTCTACTGAACCTAAATAGGTTTTGATTTGTTGAAGTAGCTATTGCATAAAGTACACCTGTGTAAAATGAGCTAGAATTAGATACTTAAAGAGCATAAACCTAATCAAAATCATTTGAATTCTCTGAATTTAACTTTCACTGTTGAAACGTAAGCCTTATTTCTCATTCAGGCTTTTTGATTGTCTGATCTTTATTCAGCCAGGATATGAAAAAAAGCATCTCTTACCTTATCCTGCTTGGACTTAGTACTTTTTCTTTCTCAGTCTATGTTATCATAGGAATATTCTGCCTGGCTGCCTCAATTGGTATTTACAGTTGTCTGTCTCCCTTTGTAAGAAGATTCCCATTGGGAAAGTGTAGGTATGTGGCAACTTCTAAATTTTCAATAGGCAAAATTAATTTTTTATAATGTTTGGTAGGCGTGGGATTTACAAGGTGGTTTCATACTTCAAAATGTTTATAAAGGAGGAGGGTAACTACATAGACAACTGTAGCTTTGGTGTGTTTTGTTTTCAGAATCCCAGACAACAACTTGCCTTATTTTCACAAGCGTCCACAGGTCCGGATGTTGCTATTGGCGGTATTTTCTATCTCTGTCAGCGTAGTCTGGGGAATCTTCAGAAACGAAGATCAGTAAGTGTATATTTTAGTTTCTGTGCTAGAAATTGTAATATGCTGTACAGTATAAGTAACTGACATCTGTAGAAGCCTAAACTTATCCAGAATTTAGGAGGGACAGGAAAGAAACTAGAGACTTGGGTAGAAATTCTTGTTGTTCCTTAGTTATTCCTTACATACTTCATCTTTGTCTTGTTGGTTTAAGTTACAGAAAACTGTCTCTTGTTAAGCTTGAATTTCTCTGAGTCCCAGTCCATATTCTGATGTCTTTGGCTTAAGGCAGTTCTTCAGAAGTGGTGTGGAAAGTTGGACACAAGTTGTCTAACGAACTTCTTCAGGTGATGGTCTGCATGTGCATTTGCTCAGAGCGAATAATAGCTGAGAAGATTGTCAGATCTTTAGTTTCTCTCAACTGTCTGGTATGAGTAAATAATTCTCTGTGTCCAGTATTGCTGTGGTACCTAATTATAGCATCTTCTTCTTACCATTTTTGTTAGAGATATCTTTTTTTTTTTTTTTTTTTAAAACCCTTACCTCACTCCCAGATGCTCCAATTTCCCCATATATATATGTGTTCGTCTTCTTGGTCCCTCTATCAGGGATTCTGTGTTGGATCTGAAATGCTGGCTTGTGTTTCTGCTTATGGTACCAAAGATGTCTTGCTTCTGCTTTGAATGCGTGTTATTGCCTTTGTGGGGTCCATTTTCTGTGTTAAGGCTGTGGATCATTCACTGACAGAACTCATAAATCCAGGAAGCATCAACTCTGAAACACCTTTTAGAGAAATAAGTGTCAGACTGACGAGTACAGAAGTACTATAGAGCTATTCCAACCTGGGATATTTAGGACTAGGAAATCCATTTTCTCCCTCAAAGCTGGAGCGGACCTGAATGTCCCCCTGCACAAAGCTCCCTCAGCAAGTGCTCGGTATTGATCACAACAGCATAATCTCTCATCTAGACCGTAGCGATTTTAGGGAAACCTTAGTGTTTTGTATCTCTAATCCTACTTCTGTTTGATCCTAGCAATCGAGAGTAAAGCAAAGAGCCTTGGTACTTCCATACCTAACTTGCAAAACACAATCAAGAAACAGCCCCAACTGTAGGCTTCCCTCAGCACACAAGGGTGTACGTATACACAACAGGCCAAAGGACCCCAGCACTTCCCATTTTGGTACCCACTGACCTTATTCAGCCAGTTTTCAATCCACCTCACTGTCTGCTCATGCAGCCTATACTTCATCAGTTTCTCTATGAGGATCTTATGGGATATTGTCAGTGGAAAGCCTTACTGAAGTCTAGGTATCTCCACTGCTCTTCCCTCATCTACCAAACCAATCATTTCATTGCAGAAGGTTATCAGGTTTATCAAGCACAACTTCCCATTTGCAAATCTGTGCTGACAACAATGTTGATTTCAAACAAGTACTTCTAATAAAGTTTTTTGTCCCAAGCAGGTCCTTAGTGAGGCTTGGTCTGGCTTTCTTACTGTTTCCTGCAAAAAATGTTACTCTCCTCTTTCTTTAGGTGGGCCTGGGTTCTGCAAGATGCTTTAGGAATTGCTTTCTGTCTTTACATGTTGAAAACAATTCGCCTGCCTACGTTTAAGGTATGAAAGTTAAACAGATGTAAGAAGAGGATGTTTGCCTGTATTTAGTTGAACAGAGGAGCTACTTATGTACATTGGCTTGGAAATGCACTTCCATTCATACGTAGCTTGGAAAAGAGTGATGTAATGAGTATAATGTAGACCAATAAGTGGCATGTGATTGTTATGCAGGGTGTTTTGTAACTTGAAGTTCTGTAGAGTGTTGACTACTAGTAAATCACACACCACACTCGCTTGTGGGGTTTTTTGGTTTGTTTGGTGTTTGGGGTCCCCCCCCCCCAAATTTGACACACAATTGATGCCTCATTCTGATGTTTTTTCAAATCTTCCAGAACTTATTCAGTATTCTAAAATAAAAATCAGTATTAGTCATTTAGTTGCTCCTTAGGCAGCTCTTCAAACTCTGTTCAAGTTATCTTCACCTATAAATTTGTTTCCCTGTGCAGATTGGCCAAAGTAATGTGGATACTGTTTCAAGCTATGCTTAGCATCCTCCAGAGAAAATGCAGACCTTCTTAATATTTCCTAACAAATTGAAATGGCACCATCTCCAGATTTTACAAGATAAAGAACTTTAGGGACTAACATGTAATTTTGTATATAAGAATTACTTTCTTTTATATGGTGCGTGCGAGACCCACTTCCTCCAGCTAAAAATTCCATTAAGGAATTCCATTTAGGAATTAAGAAAAATAATGTGGGTGACTTGTTTTAGTCCTTGTTAGTTTTTGCTTTGAATAGTCTTACGTTGCTAATTATTAATTCTTTGCTGTTTACTAATGCGTAGTATGTAAATACCAAGTATCTTGTCTCTTCCTTCAGGGTTGTACCTTGCTCCTCCTGGTTCTTTTTGTGTATGATGTATTCTTTGTATTTATCACACCTTTTTTAACAAAGGTAAGTAAAGTACTTCTCTAGTGCCTGCTGTTCACAGAAAAAAGTGTAATGACCTGTTTCTCTGTGTGTTCCTAAATGATCCCAGACCTGCTGAGTGACGTGCTGATTTACAATTTTCCCCTTTTTTCTTTAGACTGGGGAGAGCATAATGGTGGAGGTGGCTGCAGGCCCATCTGATTCTGCCACTCATGAAAAGGTACTGTATGTAGTCTGAAAATATGGCACTAACTTCCAGCTATTACACTTTCAACTTCTCTAAAATTCAAAGACCACAAAACTGAAATGGAGTTGCCAGTCTGAAAAGAATTTAATGTGGAAATAAGCACTCTGGAGCTCTCTGGAAATCTACACCACAGGGGGCAAAGCAGACTTTTAGTGGTTCATCACAACAGCTTTGGTCTTCCTTTATCTTGCTTTAAAAGGGTTTCAGTATAAGGAAGCTGGTTAGCTCAACTTCACAAAAACATGTGACCACATTGGTAAATATAACTTACTGCTAATGAAGCGTATCCATTTTTACCTAAAGAGATAAAACTTATACGATCAGTCTGTCTCTTCCCCCTCCTCTCCTGTTTTGATAATTGCTTTATAAAAAGCTGAGGCTATAGGCAAAGGAGAGAAACATGAATTGGAGACAGAAAACAGAAGTCAGTATTCAGTGGTTCTGTACCGTTTGACAGCAGCCAGCTGCATGCACAGAGCTGTACAACATGATGTGGCTATTACTTGGGGAGGAAAGTATGTGAGAAGTAGGAGATAGTGAGATACAGCGTGCAAAACAAATGAGAAATTAATCTGTAGGAAAACTGGTTTCATTAATTTAAGGATGTTGGGTCTCTTTTCAGCAATGAATGTAATACTGTTGCATGGGAAAATATAGTAAAGAAAATAGTTGTTTGCTGGATGAACTACGAGTGGATCAATCCATACAATCCATACTAATTTCTTTAACTTCTTACGTTCTTGTCTTCTTGTACCCCGTTAGTACCCCTTTAGTTTCAGTTTTATGCACAGAATGAATTGTATAGAACAATAATGATAGTATAAGTAGATAAAATTATTCTGGCACTAACATAAGAAAAAAAAAAAAAAGAAAATAAAGTTTCTTTAATGTACTGTATTAAAGAGAATACGTTTGCAATTAACCTTGCTGTACTGTGCCTCAACACTGCAAATCGTGTAATAAATAGGAACACTTGGGAAAAAAAAGTATTTAAAGTGATTTGAAAAATCACTTTTTAAAATTAATCAAGTCTTTACTCTTTTGAGACTTTCATTGCAACCAGAAGAATGAAATATAAATGGTAATTTCTTATGCATATGGCAGCTTACCTAGATTTTTTACGTTCCTGCAGTTAAAGCAGAGTTGATACCCTATTGCATGTGAGGACTTTGAAATTAATATAGTGTTTTGAGATGTGTGTCATGCGGACTTGTCTTGGCTGTTCGTTTTTAGAAAGTATTTCATCACTCCTATCTTAAATATGTTTTGTTAGTTGTCAGTAATGTTAATAAAAGATTTTAAACATAAGGATCTATAATGTGAAAAAGGATACATTTGCTCTATTTGAAGTCTGCAGTTTCAGAACAACAGGAACAAGTTCTGGTAGATGGTGTCAGTATGTAGAGAAAACAGCTTGTCATAAGGCATATGTGTCTCTCATTCCAAGCTCCCAATGGTTTTGAAGGTTCCACGACTGAACTCCTCCCCGTTGGCTCTGTGTGACAGGCCTTTTTCTCTCCTAGGATTTGGCGACATTCTAGTTCCAGGTATTTCTTGTTTAGCATGTTAAAAATTTTACTTGTTGCACTGTCATATTAGTTTATTCCTCTTGTACTTCTGCTTCAAGTGGGAAGTTTGATTTGACTTCTATAAACCTGATAAATTTGTAAGTGTATCTTCTATGTTCTTTTTTTCTGCACTATTCACTTTTTCCATAAGAAATTAAATGCACGTTAATCTTATGGTTCAGTTTCACATGCAGTGATGTCAAGAAATGTAGAGAAATCTCAAGAGTTGATTTAGCAACTAATTTTATAATATGAAACATCTTAATAGTGTGGTAATAGAGGAAATTATTTGTCTGTTTGTACATTATTTGAGTACACACATACCTGACCACTCAAAACTTCATAATTTTGTTAGTCACACAACATCCAGTGTTTCTACCACACCTTCTCTCAAATTTGACTTTAGATATTATGGAGAAGTATGCCTGGCACCACTGTAGGTGAAAACAAGTATGTATCTTTTGGCTTTCAGATTTCTTCTGAGAAATCATTTATTTATTTTCCTGTGTTTTGGGAAATATGAACTGTCATCCCCATCCATGTCCACTCCCCTCTCAACCTATAATAGGTATTGTCATTAACCATAAGTTTCTACTGTCTTTACCAGGAGCTGGAAGGGATGAACTTACCCTTATTCTTGTTGTGAACACTGTATTTTTACAACTGTTTATTAGGGATGGGATGACATTTTGTATCTAGGATCTGTGTATTTGTAGATGTTAATTTTATTATTAGAATGCTTCTGTTGTACTGGGCTTGTGTTATCATATAACTGTTTTGTAAGCTGTGCAGCCTCCTGAATGATGCTGTCATAGTACTTAAACACCGGGGTGCCCAAGTGTTGAAAAAAAAAAATCTTAAAAGTTTCTAGATAATTTGATAGTTTTGTGTATCTTAATACGTGAATGGGTTGAAAGCATGTTGTAATTTTTCTTTTCTTTCCTAGGCTTACTGGTAGCTTATTGCCATAGATTTGATATTCAGGTGCAGTCATCCAGAGTCTATTTTGTAGCTTGCACAATAGGTATGTATAACAGTAACACTTGAACACAATAACTACAGGAGTTGCTCCCTTTAAAAGCATTCCATCAATCTCATATTACCTAGTTTGGTTTTTTTATTCTTCTCCTCCTTTTGTTATTAAACAGAAATATTTTAGCAAAGTGCTTTCGAGGCTAGAGCTTGCATCGCCAAGTTATCTAATGTCATTTTCCTAAGCTGTTTTGTCTGCTGTATATAAGGGGAGCTTCTTGTTACAGTGGTTTGTCTCACTATAACCCTTACATGCTTAGCTACTCATTCTGGTTTCTTGATTTATGAATGTTTGAGTTTATTGCGTATGAGAATTCAGGTTCAGGGATATCTTCCTTTGACTTTGTTCTTAACTTTTTGTGTATTCTAAAAATCCGTGACCTATGATACAACAAATTACATTATGATGGCTGCAACACCTCCAAATTAGTTTTCTTCTTTAGTTTGTAGAATCCACAGAGTTACATGGCATGGACTTAAAGACGGTTGACAAGTAGGATCTTGCAGATTTCTGTTGGCTTTGTTACAAAGTATTTATGCTAGCACAGACTTAAGATGCTTGCAGTTAATGTCATGAAAAATTTTAATGAAAAACTGCTTTAGAAATTCTTTTGAAAAAATAGCTAGGTTCTTGGACACTTACAGCAAGGTTAGAGAGATGCTTTTATTTCAATGTACCAAATCTTAAATAATTTCCTCTCATATATACTTAAATGAAACTGTTGTCTTACCTGGTACTTTCAAAACATGTTTACAGAAATTGATAAAATGTATCAATGAAGAGATGGCAGTGTACTATTGCAGCAATGAAAACTAACTACATACAGGGCTGTGTTAGCAAGATTGAGTCAGCAGTATGAGAGAAGTGATTATTTCCCTCAATCTGGCAGTTAAGACTGAGTCTGGAATACTGTGTCTAGCTTGGGGATCCCTGGTGCAAGACAGACATTGACATACTGGAGTAAATCCAGTGGAGGCCATTAAGATGGCTGAGGGCTGGAATGCATGATTTTAAAAGAAGAGAAGGCAAAGAGGAGATTCTGTTGCTGTCCACAGCTACCTAATGTGAGGGTGCAGAGAAGACACACAATTTTTTCATACAGGTGCGCAGGGATAAGATGGGTGGCAATGGACTTAAGTCACAAGAAGAAATATTTCAACTAGATATAAGGAACTTTCACTAATAACATAATGTGCCCTGAAAAAAAGAATTGAAGAACTGTAAAAATTTATTGAGTGTCCTAATCATAGAATCATTTAGGTTGGAAAAGACCCTTAAGATCATCGAGTCCAACCATAAACCTAACACTGCCAAGTCCACCACTACACCATGTCCCTAAGCACCACATCTTTTAAAGCCCTCCAGGGATGGTGACTCACCCACTTCCCTGGGCAGCCTGTTCCAATGCTTGACAACCCTTTCAGTGAAGAAATTTTTCTTAATATCCAATCTAAACCTCCCCTGGCGCAACTTGAGGCCATTTCCTCTCGTCCTATCATTTTTTACTTGGGAAAAGAGACCCCACCTCACTACAACCTCCTTTCAGGTAATTCTAGAGGGCAATAAGGTCTCCCCTCAGCCTCCTTTTCTCCAGGCTAAACAGCCCCAGTTCCCTCAGCCGCTCCTCATAATACTTATTCTCTAGACCCTTCTTCAGCTTCATTGCTCTTCGGATGTGCTCCAGCACCTCAATATCTTTCTTCATCTGGTTCCTGAATAAAAATCAGTTGGATTTAGCTTCATTGTTCTGAAAATGTAACTGAAAATAATTACAATATGAAATCCTAGCTGCTTCTGTCCTACCTAATAATTTTTGCAGAATATATGCAGAAATTAAATAGAAAGTAATAACAAATTATAACATACAGCTGCCTTGTTTGGGTTTTTTTTTAGTGGTGTTGCAGGATAGTAAGAAACAGCCAAAGCCAAGTCAAACAAGAAGCACATGTTATAATGGTCAAAATAATTGTCTGTATCTGTTGAATTCATAAATACAATATGAGGCACAATATTTCACTTGTTTATTTTGCCTTTCTCAAACTGCTTAAGGTAATGATTTAATTGCACAGTATGGACTAGACCGATCACACTACTTTCACAACATGTTATTATCAATAGAAAGATTGTAGTATCTCTGTTAAGTAAAGCAGTATTCCAAGTTTACATTGTGTATATAATACTTGTGTCTAAAGAGGCCTGAAAAAATTCTGGAGATGTTGTTTTACATATTACTTGAAAAAAGTTCCTGTTAGAATGCTCATCTAGCTAATTATTTAGTTGTTCTTGAGCAGAACTGTATCTGAATAACTGGTTTTTGCTGGTTTTGTTTCCTTCCAGCATATGGCATAGGCCTTCTTGTGACCTTTGTTGCCTTGGCATTGATGCAGATGGGCCAGCCCGCTCTTCTCTACTTGGTGCCCTGTACTCTTCTCACAAGCTTAGCTGTGGCTCTTTGGAGAAGGGAGCTTGCAATGTTCTGGACGGGCAGCGGCTTTGCGGTGAATACCAGTTTGATATGAGTGTCTTCAAGAAATACTAATATTATAAAAACCTAACTAGAATTAAAGTTGAGTAAAATATTGCAGTATTATCAAACAAAACCAAAGATTTTTGTTTTGCTTGATTGTTTGCTTTTTTACATACTTTTTTTGCCTCAGTAAGGTTTTCTTTTTTTAATGTTTATGGCCACTTAAACTGGCTAGTGAAAAGTAAAGTAGACCTTGCCTATCTTTCTTGATTCTGCCATAATTTTACTCATTTGATCTCTGTTGAAAGTTGTTGTTGTTGTTATTATTATGAGTAAAATATTAAAATATTACATAAAATATAATGTTTTATAATATTATATAAAATATATCCTTAAAATACTTTTCTTCGTATTTTTTCATAACCTACTGCTTATGAAAGTAGAAATCTAGTTCAATATAGTAAATTATCACTTTGTTTCACTGTGGTAAAGTGAAATTAATTTGATTCCAAAAATAATAATTTCTATCGTGATGCATTATTATAGATTTTGAATAATTACTTGAAGGGCAAATCTATCAAGCTAGAGGTTCCCCCCAGTGAGTTTTATTTTGTTATTCAACTATTTGTGGTAACCTTCATAACTTTCCTCTAGAGAACTGAATTTAATGGTTGGAAAAATATTTGAGATCATCTGAAATGTGATGGAAAAAGTTGTCAGTTGTTGTACACTGATAGTAAAGGTGGGCAAAACCAGAGAATGACGAAGTACCAAAGTGCTGCTGTTTGCCTGTTCCTGTGTCATCAGCAGAGCGCATCTGAAATCACCAAGGAACGATAAGGCAGAAAGCAATTAAACACATTTCTGGAAGAAAAATCCCCTTGTGTACTGTGAAACACAAAGACAGGATAACTGTGTGTGTGTGTGTGTCCACTACTGGAGAATGATAATGGAGATGATGGACCTTTAATCTTCATCTTGTATGGCCATCACTCCTGATAACTGGACACAGTAATTTCTGCTTTCCATCATTCTGACTGTGATCTTCCATTTACAGAAAGACCTACCTCAGCCTCCCTTGGTGATAGCTCCGGTCAACTGCCCTGAGCTTCCCAAAGATAGCAATGTACCAGCCTCTCAACGAGACACAGAGCAAATGACCAATCCTACCCTCCATGTGAAAGAGCTGCATGGCCCCACCTCAGCTGCAGAGGAGCTGGCTGATACCAACACAAAGATGGACCGGTCAGAAATTTCTGTTGCACAGAGTGAGGAACCAGCTGGTCAGAATAAGAACAACCATGAAAGCAAATGCCTAAATGCAGAGCAAAACCAGCTGGAGTAAATGATAAGAACTCCTTATTTTCCCTCACAAACATATCCATATAAAACCAGTATGTATTTAGGACTGGTTTAGTAGTGTTTGCGTTCGTTGAGGAACCTCACTGGGAGTCTGATCATCAAATCCAACAACGAATGTTCTGCCTCCAGCTTCGGTACAGCTATACATTTCAAACATCTTTCTGAAATATGGTGCTCTACAAGGGTTTTGATGTATGGATTTCAATGATCATTTCATTAGTGAATGCCTTGGACCGTTCCATTTTCATTATACCAGGGTAGTATTAAGAGTCTTTATTTACACAGTACTCTGCTTGTGTGGCTATTTTGCTGCTTTAGCATAGCATAGGTTAACATGGAGGAAAAGCATTGAACAAGTCTGTTACAATGCTTAGCTGAGAGAAACATGATAGTTTTTTTTAGCACTTCCCCTATTGTCACCTTTTACTTTACTTTTCCCTACTTGTCAAAGCCATTGATACAAGGGAATGCTTTAGTATAAACTGACATTCAGGAAATGCAGAGAATGGTTAAATTACCAGCCTCTGAAAGGATTTATACTACCGTGGTGCATTAAATGCATCTCTTAACTTTTTTTTTGTCTTTATTTCCAGGTACCTGAGTTGGCTACTAGTCTAGTTTAAAAGGGAGGATGAATGGAGCTACAGGAAGCTTTCTAAGCACTCGTATGAACTCTAGGGGCTGTCTCTGAAAATAAACAGTGTTTGTCACAGAACACTGTCTGGAAGCAAAAGCATATTAAGAATGTTTAATGTTTTAGAATAAAATACAAGCCAAATAGGTAAGAAAATAGGTAGTAGCACTATACTAAGCTTAATAGGCAGTATTTTCATGGGGAAAATATTAAAGTAAAGCAGTAAAAGTTCATATGTTTGGGGTTTTGAGCTTCTACTTGTTGTTTGTTTAAGGAATATAATTGCAATTTCTAATTCTGAAGAAAATAATCTGGTGTTGTCATTCCCAATGGAGCACATATGGTGCTATAGTAAGGTGTGATTTAAAGCTACTTGCTGCTCAGTAACTAATCAACTGCCTCAGTCATGTTTTGTCTTTGTCCCAAGAGTAGCCAAAGCATGGCTTGTCAGGTTCTGGAAGGAGGCTGTGATTTAGCCTATTATTTTGCACCTCTTGCTACATGACATTGTGATGGACTAAATTTGTGAATTTAAAACTTTTTGGGGTGCAGCTGATCTTACTTTATATCCCTGAAATTGTATGTTTTCCTGTATAACATGATTGAGTCTTTTATGCATCAACTTTAGTACACAGAGAGGGATGATATGATTTGCGTATTATTTATTCTATCTAAGAACATTTGGCTTTATCAAAGGTGTCTGTTCTACACTTAAATTGCAATCCCAGAAAGCCTCAAACACCTCACATTAAAACTTAAATAGAACACGGAAGTATTCTAGGATCCTAGAATATGATTCCAAATTGTATAGAAGAAATACTCTTCAGAGTATTTGAGAGCCCGAAGTGTCATTTACAAAAGTATCATCATAGTGACACGATCAGAGGCAATGCTTTTAAATTAAGAGTCACCAGCTGGCACGTTGAGTTGGATTCTGAAGGGCTCTCCTTTAATGTCCGTCTGTTAAATTTCAGCCATTGTCTTTTTGGCTAGGTCTTCCAAAAGTTTGCCCTGTACTTTTTGGATGATAACTTCTGTTCTTATCTGTTTCATGTTGTATGGATAATATTCTTTCTCTAGAATGTGAAAGGTTTTCTGTAAAACCACACTATGGCTTCAGAGTTTTACCAGCTTCTGCTTAAAGCCTCGCCCTGTCTGATAAATTGATTTAATGGTGAGTTTCTTGAAAGGCTTCCCGAGTCCAAAGGCCTGCACTACATTTAATTTACAAATCACCCTAATGGAAGATAGTAGTACTAAAGAGATCTGTTTTTCAATCTCCTCTTTAATGGACTACATTACTTTTGCCAGCAGTAATCTGAACCAATTATTACTAATAAAAATCCACAGGACATTTTACTTCAGTCAGCTGGATTATGCCTTAATTTAAGCCATTGTATAAGTATGTATATTAAATTAAGAAAACAATCTTATGTTTAAATAATGAACTTGACAAATAGTAAGAAAACAAGTTTGGAGGCTGACTGACTCAAAGTTCTATGGTTTTTTGCCTTGATTGTCTTTCAGTCATAATGTTATTTGGAATAGCTTTTTATATACTTAAAAGCCGGTAGCTTTCTGATGGTGAAGCATTAAGTTTTATCACCTACTTGAAAGTGTATTTTAACATTTGTTTTCATATGTTGTGGATTAGGAAGCAGTTTATTTCTCAAATTGTTTATAACTCAACTAAAATGGAAGAATTCATAAAACTTAACTTGTAGGCATTTAACAGTTGCTTTGTTCACATTGCATTCTAGATAGGTCTGCTTGGAGCACATGCTTCACCTCATGTTTCTGGGGGTTTTCCATCTGTTTTTAAGTGTGGGGTTCCCCCCCTCCCCCCTGCCAAACTACAAAGATCAATGTGGAAAAAAACCCAATAGCTACTCAATGCAATATCTCCAGTTAAAGTCTGTAAACTGGCAATGAGTTACATACTTTGACTATTCCAGTACTGTACAAATCAGGTAACCCTGGTGCACCAGTTTGGCTGCGACTGTTCGGACCCTGATCCTGGGCAGTTGATAAGTACAGTGTAGCTGCCTCTGATTTTATTTGATGATTGTAGATATACATCCCACACCAAAGTAATGAAAGTAATGCTCATGTTAAAAGTAATGTTGATGCGCTTCTTGTTTACATCTTTCACATACTAAGCCTTTAGCTAACTACCTAAAAATTTAATAATAAGGATTCTATTTCTGAAAACTTGTATGTGTTCAGGGGAAGTACTTGTTTTAGTCAAAAAAAAAAACAACCAACCAACAAAACAACAACAACCAACCCCACCAAAAACCCAAAAAACTCTTTGGTTCACAGTAGTAAGGATCAGATTCTCTCCTGGGTCTGAAATTACTAAATATCAGTGTGTTGGACCAAGTGTTGCACAAATGCAGCTGAAGGTAGAATGCAGCCTGAAAGACTTTACTGAGGGTGACAAGTAAGGGAGAAGTATCCCAAACCCTCTTTTAATTTGGGGATTTTTTTTTTTTCTTGTCACAAATGAAGAGCATTTTAAATGAAATATATAAAAAAGAAACAGGAAAAATATATTCAAAAACATATTCTGTTTTTATCAGTGGCAGTAAAAAAGAGCACATCCAAATATGTAAGAATTATACTTGTGAAAATATTTAATGTTTTCTCTAAACTTGGACAAATGCCAGAAGACACAAAATCTGCAGCACAGCATATTTTCCAATAGGTTTATTAACATGTCTAATAGAAAGCTTCATTTAGAAAACTGGTGGTTTCATTTTTTTCCTCCTTCTTTTATATTAACTTTACCAAATTTCTTGAACTTTTCATGTGATGTCTTGATCTCAGATAATCAGTCAAGCTTTTCCTTCAGAAGCTGCTCTTTTCGTACAGTAGCCCTCAGTATGTCTTTAGTTAAGAATGCCTTGCAAGTCTTGATAGCATTTTTCAGACATGCATATTTCTGTGTTTCAGATTTGGTTTTTGCATCCATGATGGATTGCTCAGACTGAGAACATATCATGACTATAATGGTAGTGCATGTAGACTTCTAAGTATGCTGGGAAATAGCATTGACTGTGGAGCCAGAAAGAAACTACCTAGTAAACAGTACTGAAATTATGATTTTGAGCTTTAAGAATGTGGCTGCATTCATTAATGAATTAATACGCCATTTGGGAGATGCTGTATATTTACCTGCAGCTCTTACTTTGTTCTCTAGTATCTGATGGGCAACAGAATGCTTAGAGAATTTAAAGGTAGTTTTCTACTTAACCACAAACCATGTTCTCCTATAGGTTCTTGCTTTGAAAGCTCTTTCAAAACACAATACTTGGGTCCATATATATGCTCAGTGTCTCCTGGATATCTCACCCTACAGTTTATAGAATTTTTCCTGGCTAGACAATTTAAAAATTTAAAAAAAAAGGGGAGAAAAAAAAAAAAAAAAAAAAGCAGCAGCCTATATTGGGTGTTTGGTAACAGTGTTGCCTTGAAAATAAATGCTTACATGCAGCTATTTTAGTGCAAGATACTGCAGTTTTGTTCTTGTCTTTCTTCTCAAGCCCCATGATTGGGTAGTACATATATTTCTGGTTTCTGGCACTACACTGGCTGCTTAGGATGTAAAGCCCTGTAATATTTCTTTTTAATGGCAGCTTTGTTGATTATCAGTTAACAAAACAGAGTATTTTATATATGCTTTCATCCTTTGGCATGTTATTTGTAGTACATTCATGGGTAAATAAGCTGGCTAAGCAGTAACGTTCAACTAGTGCATATTAACACTTGACACGTATCACACTGACACAAGTAAGTGTTTGAAATACAGACATACCAGCAGATCCAAGTATTTGTCCAAAGCCTGCAGAGATGGTGCCTTTTTCCATGACAAGTATAATCTCTGATGTTTTAGAATAAAATCTCTGTAAGGGCTGCGACTTCAGGAAAATGAGGACATTATTATTAGAGAGTCCAGAAGAGAACAGGAACTATGATTTTACCTAGAGTGTGGTTTCCCAGCTGGTCGGCAGCACATGAAGCACAGAGTCGCATTAACAAGCTCTTTGGCTTTTCAGTTTAGGCTCTATGCCAATGGTGCTAGGTAAGATGGAGAGGGAAAAGATAAGAAAAAAGTGAAGGTGGCTCAGAAAGCATGAGGAGACACTGAAAAAGAATGGCAATGGAAGAGTTTACTCCAGAGAGGTCCAAAACTACTACTCCAAAGAGAAGACCTAAGGGCATAGATAGATATGGCATATATCTTACCTAAGGCATGTATGATAGATATCCAAAAATCTGAAATGCTACTGCAAATTGGAAAAACAAACAATTTTTTTTTCTTTTTCAAGTAGGGATGGCATTAGAATTAATAGACTTAAATTACAGTAAAGGAATTTGGGGGCTGGTGATAGAAAAATCTCTAGGAATGGCTAACAACTTAAGTGGTTAGCCATGGGAAGCATATGAAACCTCTATGGGGTAGGGCTATTTCCAGCGCATGCTATTGTTGAGCTCATCTTGTTCTGAGAGTAAAGAATTTAACCACGTAGACAAGAGCCATGTCATGCCGCTTGCATTAGGGACTGGCAAACAAGCTCTGGCCCACTTTAGTCCAGGTATAGTCTGAAGGTCAGGCTTTCTATAATTCAATGCAATCATGGCATGAACTTTATCACGTAGCAGTCAGTTTATATCTTACAAGTGCTGTAATGGAGTTTTGCAGGCATTGTGACTGACAATTCAGATCTTGTATTACAAAGACTCTTTTGGTTTTGTTTTGCTAATTTAAAGACGATAAATCCTCTGGAAAGAAACCACATCAAAGCACATGTTAAATAGATGCAGTGCTCTTTCTACTGAGATAAGAAATGTTTTTTAAATGTATGTTTAATTTGTTGAATTGCATTTAATGTTTCTGGAACCCTGGAACGTTTGCGGAACAGGACAGCTTTGTGTGCTACCAGAAGCTTCCTTTGGCACTGGCACAAGAAAATTGTGTCTTCACTGATCCTCTTATCTTCTGCATTTATCAATTATGTGCTCTTCTGTGACTGTTTCACCTTTGCCTTTTCCTCTTCCAGTTTTGCAGGTAAATACTCAAATGATGTGGAGTAAAGATGACTTTTTGCCATCTGTAGATTAGTGATAGATGATAAATAACGTGCTTAAGTTGGATTTTCTTGAATTGGGAACTAGTATGTTGTACACAGAGTAATCTATAATTCCAGGACTTAGTAGAGGACTTAACTTTGTGTGATGCAGTGACTCGGTTTCAGTTCTGTTTTCCCAACAGCTGTTGGGAATATTACAACTCTTGGTCATGTTGTTGATCTGCTGGTAGCCAAGGGTTACAAGTGCGCATACTCCTGGGATAATTTGGAGCCACCTTCCTTAGCTGAAGGCAGCATTACAGTTTATCAGGTTTCTCACAATATTTTCCTGCATGTTAGCATGCAAACTTAGCTCCAGATGGCAAACTTAATCCAGGTGTTTATCTCTGAGAAATCTTTGAGATGATCTATAGGCTAGAAATTTTTGCTTGAGAACTGCTTACTGCTGACACACATGCACTGTATGTTGTGAACTTTCTTTGGGTGTTTAATGTAAACGTTGGTTAGCTGAAAATATGCAGAGACAGGGTCTCAAAGTAAACAAGCTCATCATAGCTCCTAAAAAAAATTAGTGACTTGAGCTGGTAGGGTGCCCTGCAGTACCAGATAAACAACACCTAATAGTTAAGTACTGCTGAAAGATTCCAGTACTGAGAGTGTCACGCTCTTTATGAACAGCAATACCCTGTTCAGTCTCTGCAGTTAGTTCAGTGGTGCTTCCAGGAGACCAGCCTTTCAGTGTTGGATTGTACACAAGAGTCATAGCTGATACTGTTTCCAATACAATAACCATTTCCTTAAGCCAGAAGTTTGTAAAGGATAGAATAGCTATTTCCATCTTAAAGGTGTAGCTGTAGTCAGGAAAATGCCATAAACCTGCCACTTCTAAATTGTGGTTCCAAGCTTTAAATGGCTGGGATGGTAGGAAGCTGGTGATGTCTGGCAGGAGCACAATCCTTGATATGCATTTTCCACAACAAGAAACCAGTAGTTTTGGTTTTTTTTATTCTGCTCTGACTGAAGTTGTTCCAGTTCATGTTGAACAAAAACTGCAAAGAAGTGGTTCAGATTTAGTTTGACAAAAAAAACCACAGGGTGCAGTTCAATCTGGTTTGGGTCAGAATCTGTTTTTTTCATAGCTGACGGTAGAGACTTCAAAAAAAATGAGTGTATCACAGATGTAACCACAGACTCTAACGTGGCAGAGATAGCCTTATTTCTCTCTAATTGCCAGTTAATGGCAATGGTCTGCGTGTGCTGGTGTGAACATCTATTGCCTGTTTGTCTTCAACTCATGCTTCGTCACTTGTCCTCTCCAACAACCTTTTGATTCTCAAACTTTCATAGAGCCAGCAGAGGCTGAGGGAGAGCAAAAAGAAATCTCTTTTTCATAGTGCACTCCTAGTGCTGTCTGAAAAGTGTGCAACTGGGAATCGGTCACCGAAGCCCAGCCTAATGCCTGGATCATGTGTTGCATTCATAGCAGGAGGGTGTCACATTTTAACACTAAAAATTCATGGTTTTGATCCTAGAAGTCACTGACAGCAAGTATGACCTCTGATACTTTCAGCCTGGCAACGTATGAAAGCAAAACCTAACTGTTTAAAGAAAAATACGGATTTACAGCCCTGACTATGGATGGTCTGGTCATTATTTTTAAACATGTTCTTTCAGTTTCTCTATCCAGCCCAGTGCTGAAAGAACCTGAGGCTCTAGTAACATCCTAGCAATGCGCAAGTCCCATTTGAACAATGCTAGTGTTACTTTACTAAAACTGAATTAGTGGTACTTTGTATGTGGATCAGATGGGAGGCTGGAGGCGAACATTTAGAGCAGTATAAAGAGGATTTATGAGATGAAAGTAAGATACCTATTTGCTTAATGCTAGTTTCTTGGATGCTTGATAGTAGCTGCTTTTAGTGAGGAAGTTTATTCTTGGGAGGTAACATTATAAGTAGAACAGTTTTAAATTTCTGATGTCTTTGTGGGAGGACTTTGTAATAATGTTCAAATAATAGTATATAGGCTAGTGTTATGAAGAGTGCAAACTCTAAAGGTTGTTAATTTTAGCGCTTGCGAATGCATACGTTTAACTCTGCATATGTATGCATGAGGAATAAATTTCTTAAGCTCATTTCATACGGTGCTGAAGGAAGGATTTTCTTGTGATCCAAAACCTGTGATATATTTTTGCTATTTTAAGATCTTCTATGCAGTTTGGCCCTTTAATTTAAAAAAAACAAAAAACCACAAAAAAACCAACAAAAAAACCCAACCAAAACACACACAAAAAAAACCCACCAGCTAAGAGAGTTGGCCAGTGTAGGAAGACCGGTGTGAAAACTCAGTTCAAGTATTTTTCCTGCACAGGGGCTACTATTGCCAAACGAAATGAAGTGCAGAATGAAGGATTTAGTGCTCTGTAAGGATGTAGTCAGTCATCAACAGCTGTGTCAGGAATGCTGATAAAATGAATATCCTTCCCTGACTTTTATCTTGTATCTCATTTACCTTGTCAGTTAGTCAGTTAATCACATACACTATGCATATTAGTTTCATAGTTTTAGTTCACTGGATTGCTGAATTGTACACCCCCTTGTGTGAAGAGGGTAACTCTCCTTTCACACAGACTGTAGAAGGTGTAGTATTTGCTAGGTAATGACTTGCAAAATTGGTGCATGGTACCTACAAGGATAGATAAATCAGTAATTTTGTGACTTTTATCTATGATATAAGTATCTTACATCTATGGTACACGTAAGATTTTTTTTCTGTTATTATTGTTTGCAAATCATAAGAAAGAACTGAACATGTCACCTTACTAATATCTTCCTGTGCTGACAATAGGATAGAGCCATTACAAAGACCAAGAGAAAAAGCAATGTTGTTTTCAAGTAGTAAAAGATGTTTTTGGTAAACATTTCTGTTTTTCCAAAACTGTAGGTCTTACTGTAATACGTGCATCAGATTTTCAGTTCAATCTGGGTGAGTTCTTTCTGCCCTATGTCTATATAGCTCTTCATGGTTTTGATATCTGCCCTCCCTCTGACTGAATTACAGTCTTGTATCCAATTGCACAGCATATCATTATATATATATTTTTTTATATGTAAATACATTGTAATACATAGCATTTCCAGTGACCAAATGTAGATTTGTGATGTAACATGGGAAAAACCCTATTTCAAAATTAACAGTGGGGGGGAACAGAATCTTAGGACAAGAAATGAGAAATACCCCAAGGGTTTCTGCAGAGTGAATTTTCCATGGAGTAACTAAGCCTATTTCAGGCATACATAGATATGGTGAAAGAAAACAAACTTGAAAATGACTGGTCAACTGAAATTGCAGTGGTTTTTTTTTTTTCTTCTGTTTTGCTTTTAAAAAACACTGGAATTTACTTTCCTTTAGCCTGTTTTAGTTTAAAACTGTAAAAATTTTCTAGAACTGTAAAATAAAGATACTTAATTTTTTAACTGAATTTTGCTGGTTTGTATCACCTTTACATTTGAAATCCAGTTGTTTACTTCTTTTTATTGTTTGCACCAGGATGCAATAAAATGTCTTCTGTGATTTAAAAGATCACTGTGCACAGCTTCCGTCTTGAGCTGGATTCCATGCAAAATTCTTAAAATTAGCCCGTGGCTTTTTCAAGTTTTCTGTTAATATCTGTTTGATACCCGAAACAGTGTTTCACATCCCCAAGCAGATGACGCAAGTCATCTCTTTTCCCTGCTTTTGTAACTCTGATGTGATCGTTGTATTGATACAGTCAGTTTTGACTAATCTGTTGCATGTTGTTGTGCTATTGCTTGGTAAGGAAGGTAGTTACTAACAGTCCCTCTTTTTAAAAAATAGTGAATTTCTACTGAATTACAAGGCAAGTCATGGATGTATTCCAGAATGGTACAAACTGGAAAGTTTTCAGTATGCCCTGCATTTCACTTATGCAATACTGTTGTCTGAAAAGCGGATTCGTGCCCGGCATGCAAGTAACCAATTCCACACGCCCAGGAGAGATACTGTTTTATTCAGGCCTGGGTGCTCGGTGGACTTGCCACATATCAAGCACACCTGGTCTAATCACCTTTCTGTTTATATCCATGCTTCTCATACATATTTTAAATTTCTCTTTTACATATTCATTAAGTTTCCAGGAACTAATTATAATATTACATCATTCTTTACGCATGCTCGCTAAGGCCTTTAGGGTCTCTGGTGGTCGACAAGGGTAGTGAACTTTCTGTGAACTTGTCCTTCTTCCTTCCTTCTCCTTATAAGGTTGCAACTTGTCCCTGAGCCATACTTGGATCGCTTTTGTTTACGGTTTCCATAGTCGAAGTTAATTATCACTAGAATCTAACAATGCTTCTAGGATACACAGTTTATACTAGTTACAATTCCACACACTTACAAACACAACACCTGTTAGTTACTTAACTTCTAAGCAACAAATCTTAATTGCTTAAAATTACAGAAGCGAGCAATATAAAGTAATAGGTACTGTAACAAACTGTATCTACTACATCAATACAGCCAGGAAGACAAAAATTGAGAAATTTCTTGTGTTACCCGGCTTTCAAAAAAAAAAAAAAAAAAAAAAAATTCAGCAAGACAGCCTTTCTGTTCGGGCTGTTGCTGGGGAATCAAAAGACAGCTACTTCCATTCTGACAAAGAGGGTTCAAAACCAGAAAGACTGGTTTTGTGTTAAATAAAGGGTAGTAAATATTAAGATACAGTCTGGCCACAAAGCTCATCCTAAGGTATTCTAAACCTCATCCTATATTAGTTGAAACAGTAACTAGTATTCTAGATTCAAACATACACTGTATACTAGAACAAAATTAGCATAATGAACAAGTTGTATGACTTTTATATTACTGTATCTGTTGCATAGACATAGACAGAGCATTTGTTTTTTAAAAAACAAAACAAACCCTAAAGTATTGGTCTTGGCACAGAGTAATGTTCTAATGGGGAATGAAATAATTAAAACAGGAGGATGTCTTCATCTGGATAGGGTGAGACCCTAAACTGCTGTTCCGCTGAATTCTTGCAGTAAAGCTGTCCCATGGTTCTACCACCAGTACCACACATGCATGATCTATCACTATTGATTTTCTTATTTACATTCAAAGCATCTACCAACTATCTTACATATTTACCAAAGATCTGTCCTACCTGACTATTTCTGCATCTGTAGGAACCGTTTGTTTTGACTACATACAGACATCTTACCTACGTACAACTTGCTCAGTTTTGCAGCAAGAACCCCCTCAGGGAGTCTCCAGAAAGAAAGGCTGTATTCTCCACCCAGGATGATGGCTCATTTAAGCACAGGAATTGGTCTGTGCACAGGTGCTGCCTGAAGGTTGTCTTCAGGGCACACTGAAATTCCCACCTGGAGAGCTCCTGCACCAATTGCTCAAATACTTTCTTGTGAAGATCTTCGGTCAATTGGGTAGTTTCAAGTCAGTTCATTGTCTCAAATCAGTGTTATCTCACCTGTGCAGATGATTAAGTGGACCACCTAGGAACTTGATGACTTAGCTGCACTGGCTGTGCACACAGGGACAACCTTAATCTCCAGCTATACCACTACTAAAAGACACACTTGAGTTTCATACTCACAGCTAACTTGTAACAAGTTCCATAGCTCTTGCCACATATCCCAAATTATTTTAATTTTTTTTTTCTATTTTAGAAGGGAATGAAGATTGCATATCATACATAGCAAATAAGAGAGCTTTTCACTCACTACAATGAACCGCAGCAGCCCAGACTTCTGGCATTCACAGGCCCAGTGCTGTTGTGTAGTAGGAGGTGGAAGAAAGTTACTTGAACAGAAAAATAGTGATGATGAGTGAAAATACAAAGCTCTGAATTTCTTTAGCCTTTAAGCATAACATTAAGTATGAATCTGTGTTATTTTTCTTTTTGTGGGAACTGTATTTAGGCAAATACAGTATTTTGAATTTTGATCTCAGGTTTTTTTGTTTAAATACAACTCTTCTATTCATGGTTTGTCAGTCTCCACATCCCTTCTCTTCAGTATCACCTCCAAGATAGACTTGACTCTCTAGATCACCTCTGCATACTCTCAGTAGAAGAGTTCCTCGGAAAGAGATTCAGCTTTGGGAAGAGGTGTGCTCTGGGTCTCCAGTGGGTCCTAGGAATCATCCTGTTCCCAGCACGTGCTTCTGAGCAAGTCCAAAACAACCCCTGGCTCTAGCCCAGGGGAATCTTCCAATCTTCTCAGGTATTTTTAAAGGACTGCTTTTTTTAACTTTTGCCTCACTTGTTAACTGCAGTGGAGCAGAAGCAGTAATCTGCTGTTATATCTTATTTTGGGGTTGACGCATGAAATCAGGACAGCTGTTACTAGTTCTTGCATAAGAGGTTTCTATAAAAAATCTAGATGCTTTAAGGGAAAAAAAGTTAGGAGGGCAAATGATCTCCCATTGTTCCTTCCTAGGTATCCATCAAAATGTTCTTACGGTCTTTAGCCTCATCATGGTCAATTATGTATGTATCCTCTGCTAGTGCATAGCCATATGGTCCAGCCATTCAAATGTTCCATGTTTTCCTCTGTGTGGGGCAGGGGAAATCCTCTTTTCCTTATGTTGTGGTTTAACCCCAGCCAGCAACTAAACACCATGCAGCCACTCGCTCACCCCCTCCACCTCCGGTAGGATGGGGGAGAAAATCAGGAGGGCCCAAGTAGGAAAACTCACAGGTTGAGATAAAAACAGTTTAATAATGGAAATAAAACAAAGTAGAACAGTAATAATAACAATGATAACAACAACAACAGAATATACAAAGCAGGCAATGCACAATGCAACTGCTCACCACCCACCGACTGACTCTCAACCCGTGCTATGCCAGGAGAGCTCCCCCTTCCCAGACCACACCTCCCTAATTATATATTGAGCATGATGTCACATGGTATGCAATAGCCCATTGGCCAGCTGGGTCAGCTGCCCCGGCTATGCTCCTCCCACCCCAGCTTCCCATGCACCTGGCAGAGCATGGGAAGCCAAAATGTCCCCAGTGCAAGCACCACCCAGCGACAACCAAAACATCAATGGGCCATCAACGCTCTTCTCATACCAAACCCAAAACACAGCACACCCCAGCTACCAGGAAGAAAGTTAACTCTGTCCCAGCCAAAACCAGGACAGTATCCACCCCTTATTTTATACCATCTACGTCACAACCAGGTCTCTCTCTATTTTCCAATACATTCCAATTAATCATCACCACTTTTCCTGCTGTTTGATATATATACACATACAGATATCATTCCCTTAGCCTATGGGCCATCCCTCTAAAATGTCCATTGAGTTCATTTAGTCTATGACTTTGGGGTGCATCTGTCATAAGAGTCTTTCAGGGCAGGAGAGATGGTGTGTGGTGTTAGACTGTTGCATGCTGAGGCCAGTTCTGGTTCCATTATCGCCGCGCTCGTCTGGTTCTATCATCGTTGCACTTTGCTCGGTTTCATCGGATTTCATTCTTCATTAATCTGCATGATTCTTACTGCAGTACCATTGATATGA
>NW_009208682.1:0-25187 GCF_000690835.1 Fulmarus glacialis
ATGATTCTATGAGTCTATGATTCTATCTCCATTTACTTCTTTTAAACCTGCCACTTCCTGGCTCTTGTATTAGAAAAAATAGTGATCATCCCCACTCATCTCCCCTGTGCTACCTGTGGCTTTACAGGCACAGCCAGCATCTCCTTCCCCAGCTGGAAAGCAATGATCTCTTTAATAGCTTCTTATACAAAGGTTGACCTGGCTGCCGTCCTTTTTTGTGCCATCTCTGGTTCTGTTTTTTCCTTTGGAGATGGCGAGACCATCCTGCACACACAGTATTTATGTCACCCACATCTATTCCATTCATAGTAATTCCTAATGTTCATTTTGAGTTTTGATGTACTGAATACAAATCTTTATCTATTATAACCCTGAAATCTCACTCCTGCATGGTAACATGGAGTCCAGAGCCCCCCAAGGTGCCTGATTGCTCTGGGATGTTGCTGCAGCTGGGACTTCATGTTCATGAGGGCAGTAGCTGCACCTAGTTTGGGAGCAAGGATGGAGAGACCTGCCAATTCAGAGAGCAGCTCTGGTGGGGTTACAAAGGGAAGCAAAATGTCTCGCTTAGAAAATGTTAATTGTGCCTGGGTTGAAATGTGGCCCCCTTTGACAGCATGTGGCTGCAGATCACAGACAAGCACCTCAAAGCATGAGGCCACAGGAGATTCAGTGGGTTTCCACCACACCAGCAGAATAGCAGAATAACTCCCAGATTCACAAGTGACTCCATTCAGCTACTTCATGTTTAGCTGTATTCCACCATCAGCCTGGGCCACTGGAAATACCTTAACAAATATCTACCTGAGTCATTGGTGACCGATGTTGTTAAAGTGAGTCTCACGTACAGTTTATTTGCAGTCACGCATGTTCATTCACCTCCGCTCCAAACACCACTCAGTTGTGCCTGGTGATCCAGAAATGACTTCCCACAGCTGTCTCACCTTACCTGCCACATGGTACCAGGCAGATTTTACTCCCTATCGGCTGGTGTGATAGAATAAGTGCTTCGTTCAGCCTCCAACACAACTCCATCTATCCCAAATGACTTGGAAAGTTGTAAAATCCTGAGATAAATGGAGATCTGAAAAAGCAAGGGAGCAGTTTGGGTGCTAGCTGCAGCCTGGGTGAAGGCAGTAGGAGACAATGAGGGGGTTTGTGTCAGTCGTGTACCAACTGCCTCCCCAAGTACTTCAGCGAATTAAGAGCAGGAAACAGGGAGTGCGCATGGGGCAAGCTACAGAAAAGAAATGGTGAAATTAGACCGGTGGGAATAAGCAAGGTGCCCCTGAGACAGGGGCCTCTGCAAACGCACAGACAAACTGGTCACAAAGCTCCTGCATGGTGGAAGAAGGCCTGGAGCAGCTCACCCATCAGCAAGTCAGATCTCCAGCTGTGGTCTCAGTCCCAGGGCTGAGAACAGAGAAGGGAGTGAGGATGGGGAAAAGAGGGCTGCCTCTTGATGGATGTGATTGCGAATGATCCAAAGCCACGTTTCATTGTTGCTGTCCCAGTCAGCGAGGACAGTGCAACATAAACACATGAGAGATTCAGAGCACTGTAGTGATTCAGAGCGTCTGTTTTCCACTGCACGCCTAGGTTATTTGGGATTAACATCAATGGCAGGGCAACAGAGAGGAGAGCCACGGGCACTGACATTGCCATGTGGACAATCCGTCTACGCAGAAAGGCCATTAATGATTGTGCAGGGATTCTTACACAATTCCTACCATGCACGTCATTTAACCTTTGCAGACAGCTCACCAGCCTGTTCTCAGAAATCTGGTGAAATACTCCCCCTGCAAAGAGTTAATTAATGCAGCTTGGACTATAAATTAAAGTTAATTTTTCACAAACTACAGCTACTGTCGAGGAGAGCAGGGAGACAGCAATAGTTTTGCTGCTCCTTTTTTTTTTTATAAATAACTTTGACTGGTGGGTTCATACAGTACAGACACTTTATTCTCTCAATATTTAGACATTCAGTTAGACAGATGAACTCAGCTGGTTGGAGAGTGTATACAAATTGCCTGCTCTGTATATGCCTCATGTACTTACTGATAAAACACAGAATTGCTGAGGCTCCTCTCAACCGAGTTCATCCAACTGCTTGTCAGAAGAACATGGATGAGAAGGTGTCTGGCCAAGCTATTCCTTAGTTGTAGCACTGTAATCCTGGCGCGAGCCACACTAAATCCATGATTTACACTGATTAATACACTGAGGGGCTGTTGATCCTAACCATTCTCTCTGTGGCAGATTTCTGTACATCTGCTACGACACTCTCTTCTCTTAATAAACCTGAACAGAGGCTGGATGCTCAGTGCTGCTATCTGTACATAATGTCAGAAGGGCCTGTGCAGACTGGGGCTCACCTGGCAACAGACTGGGGACTCTGGAGCTCATAAAAATTCTGCTCCTGTGTGTTTATTCATTTGGAAATGACCCAATATTTACCCCTGCATTTTATTGAAATAGATCCTGCTGGAATTATGTTCCCAGTTCCTGAGGGGATCATGAGGATCAATAGCTGCAGACTAGAAATTCATCCCAAAATACAAATGCCAGACTGCACGACACTCATCTCAGGGCATCAGATATTGCTGATCAAAACAACACCGGCAGACTCCCCACGTCTCCCGTCTGCACTGTTGAGGTTATCCAATGAGCAAGTTTAAAGGTTTCTGAGCGCCAAGGCACTGCCTGTTTCCAGAGGACAGGTAGCTATTGCAGGGGCAAAGTCCTGCGTTATTATAAAGCTTCTAGTTGCTCCTCCAGGCTGATCTCTCCAGCTTTATGAAGGACCCCTTCCTATGCCCTTTCCTATGCCCTTCCCTGTCCCTTTTTAAAAAGGGCAAAAAGGAAGACCCGGGGAACTACAGGCCAGTCAGTCTCACCTCTGTGCCTTGGAAGATCATGGAACAGATCCTCCTGGAAGCTATGCTGAGGCACATGGAGAACAGGGAGTCGAAACAGCCAGCACAGTTTCACCAAGGGCAAGTCCTGCCTGACCAACCCAGTGGCCTTCTATGATGGAGAGACTACAGTGGACATGGGAAGGGCTACAGATGTCATCTATCTGGACCTCTGTAAGGTCTTTGACACAGTCCCCCACAACATCCTTCTCTCTAAACTGGAGAGGTATAGATTTGATGGGTGGATTGTCTGGTGGGTGAGGAATTGGTTGGATGGTCGCATCCAGAGGGTGGTGGTCAACGGCTCAATGTCCAGATGGAGATCAGTGGTGTCCCGCACTGTTGGGACTGTGGGACCAGTACTGTTTAATATCTTCATTAGTGACATAGACAGTGGGATAAAGTGTACCCTCAGCAAGTTTGCAGATGACACCAAGCTGAGTGGTGTGGTTGACACGCCTGAGGAACAGGATGCCATCCAGAGGGACCTGGACAAGCTCGAGAAGTGGGCCCGTGTGAAACTCATCAAGTTCAACAAGGCCAAGTGCAAGGTCTTGCACCTGGCTGAGGGCAACCCCCAGTACCAATACAGGCTGGGGGTTGCAGGGACTGAGAGCAGCCCTGCCGAGGACTTGGAGATACTGGTGGACAAAAAGCTGGACATGAGCCGGCAATGGGCACTTGCAGCCCAGAAGGCCAACCGTATCCTGGGCTGCATCAAAAGCAGCGTGGCCAGCAGGTCGAGGGAGGGGATTCTGCCCCCCTGTTCTGCTCCAGTGAGACCCCCCTGGAGCACTGCATCCAGCTCTGGAGCCCTCAGCACAAGAAAGACATGGACCTGTTGGAGCGGGTCCAGAAGAGGGCCACGAAAATGATCAGGAGGGTGGAATGCCTCTCCTATGAAGAAAGGCTGAGAGAGTTGGGGTTGTTCAGCCTGGAGAAGAGAAGGCTCCGGGGAGACCTTATTGCGGCCTTTCAGTACTTAAAGGGGACTTATAAGAAAGATGGGGACAGACTTTTTAGCAGCTTATAAGATAGATGGGGACAAACTGTTGAGACAGGACAAGGGGGAATGGTTTTACACTAAAAGAGGGGAGATTTAGACTAGATATAAGGAAGAAATTTTTTACAATGAGGGTGGTGAAACACTGGCACAGGTTGCCCAGAGAGGTGGTAGATGCCCCACCCCTGGAAAAGTTCAAGGTCAGGTTGGACAGGGCTCTGAGCAACCTGATCTAGTTGAAGATGTCCCTGCCCACGGCTGGGAGGGTGGACTAGATGACCTTTAGAGGTCCCTTCCAACCCAAACTATTCTATGATTCTATGATTCTATGCTTTTCTCTACCACACGGGTCCCAGAATGCACGTGTTAGCACTGCAGCATTTTATTTTCCCAAATCCCCATCATCAATTGTAATAGCAGCAACATGATACTTCAATGAGGGGATTTGTTCAACAACCTAAAAAGCCTTTTGCAGGGCCAGTGCCAGCATGAGTGCTTTGCAGGCGGGACAGCTGAAGCCCAAGAAGTGAAACAACATGCCAGGATCACACGATGGAGTCAGACAGAGCAGATCTCCTGGTACACAGCCTCCTGTTCTGAACGCTGGGCTTACAGTCTCAGTTCTTCCAGGGGACATCAGCTTCCACCCTACGCTTCACTCCATACTGCCCATCTTTACCTTTAGAGTCACAATGGCCTGTCTTTACATCGCATCTAGAGTAACAGATATGACGGCTACTTAAAAAATACACAGTGTGCAAAATAAGGAACGACCGGGACCTGACAGCAGACAGGCACAACACAGGTCTCTCCACGGACTGATGGTGAGATCTCCAACACGTACACCTCAAGGTACCATGCCTGCGTGCGTGCAGGCTCCACTCAATTATCAACCACACCTCCAGTTGTGGGTTTTAAATTATCTGAGCAAAGGCCACGCCAGGATTTATTTTTAGTCTAATACTGAAAACTGGTCTGTCCGCATGGTCCTTGGTGGACTGACTTCTGTCAGGCTGGCTGCACAACCTTCAACTCCAAACCAACAGCACCGCGCTCACATTTGTAGCATTGCTGGCTCCAGGAGAGCAGAGTGCCTTCAGACTGGAGTGACCAGAGATTGACCAGCCGATTAACATGCAGGTCTGCCATGGTCACCCAGTAAAGGCCATGCCAGTCTGGACTTGAGGCAAGGTTTGGGGGAATCGGCTGAACCTTAATTACATGGCACATCTTACTGTGATATACGCTGAACCTTCGATTCAACTAGATGTGACTGGATGTGACTTTCAAACTAAAGACATCACTGAGCCATTGTAATCATGCAAGTCCACAAGGCCTATCTCACTTGGGAAAGAAAAAGTAAGGAAAACATTTCCAACACTCAGCCATGCTAAGCATTGGAGAAGGTATTAAATGGGAGAGGGAGAGCCTGAATGAGTCTAAACCAATGAGTCTACAAACTTAGTCCAATGACATCACCAAGATGACAGCTATGAAATCTGTGGACCCAAACTGGTATATGGAGAGTTAGACTTAATTGGAGAAAGAAGGGCTGTATCACCTACCCTTCCACAGGGATCTCTAACGGGACTTCAGGGAGGGCTTGTGATTCCCAGCAGTTGAAATAAAGGCCCCAAAAATCAATCCAGAGAGCCCAGCTTTCACTCAGGTGCCTCGCATTATCCCCCAATCCTCACATTCCCAGCACAACTCAGCACTGTCTCTTCTGCTCTTTCTCCCTCTTTCATCTTCTCATCTGATCCCAAACCTCTCTCTGCTGCAGAGCACCCGTAGAGTGAGATTAGACAGCTGCTAACCAGTGCTGCCAGTTTACATAGGCTGGTAAAGTAAAGGCACTCAACCAGATTAGCTAGATATAGTGACCCAGACAAAGGGCATGAGCAGAGTCCAGGTGAGCAGTAATCCACATGTTGGTTTAGAGCATCTGCCCATCACTGGCGGATCCTCTCATATCCTGACTGTATCCAAACCATGCTTCCTCCACCCAGCCAGTGTTCTTTTTTTGCCCTCAAGACTTTACCTGTTTGTTGAAGTCAAGGAAGCAAACTAGAGGAGAACTCAACAGCAGAAAACAAGCAAAAGGGATTACCTGACCTTTTCAGAGATTTCAAACATTATCTTACCTTTTAAAAATGAAACTTTGGTAAGATTTTAGAATCTTTGTCCTGCATAAACCTTCCATCTCAGAATGCTCTACAGCTTTGGACCTTCTTCCATTTTTGCCTCCATCAAAATGTTTCTGAACTTTGACACTGATTCCTATTCTGTTTACCAAGCAGGTCTGTAGCCATAGACCCCTGAACCTTATTTAGCTGCTTCAAGCTGCACAGTGACAGGATCACATTACCATTTTGAGTTCTCTGGATGTTGAAACGAGCATAAAGGGCCTTTCTCTCTGCATCAGGGCACATGATCAAGTTACCACATCCCTGCAAGTTCCTGCCTGTGAGCTGAGCCACTGTGACCACCCAACTGCACAATCTTAGCCTATTACAAACACAAGACAACGTGTCTTATTTAACACTTTTTCACTATGGATGAGGCTACTGCAATTATCTCATGCTTAATGGGCTCAGTAGGAAGACTTCTTGATAAGAGTAGTAGGCATGTCTTCTCTTTTGAGCCCCAGTGCTTTCTGAAGGAAGCATCTCTAGGGCTGCTGTAGTCTGACAATGCTCAAACAAAAGCATATACTCAGAGGAAGGTGTAAGACTGTGGTACCATGTCAAAATATGTAGCATCATGGAAAGACGTTCACAGACACCAGATTTCCTTTTTGAATCTGGCCCTCAGAGTCTAGCCTGACCATGTGGACCAAAGCTGGTATTAAGATCGATGCTGCACCCCTATGACCAGGCTAGCACTCATCACACTCCATGGTCCAGCTTGTTACATCTGCTAAATGGCTCTAGCTCATCTGAGGGCGTCCACACCACTGAATGAAGTTAAGTGGTACCCCATGCCATGCACATACCATGTAGTGGGGCATCAGAAAACCCAACTCTCTGTCTGGCAGGTCCCAGTACTCACCCCGAGTACAGGGTTGGACAAGGATGCAAGGCAGATTTGAATCCAGACAGCTCTCAAAGTGTGGCACCGTCAGATCCCAGATCTCCCAAGTATGCTGTCTTTGGTCCCAGATCCAGACTGGTATCAGGGTTGTCTCTACACCAGAAACACCATGAGATCCTTGGGTTTCTCCATACTGTCATGAGATCTGTGAGGCCCTTACCAAACAGTGTCCCTGTCAAAGGGAACCAGAGGTCTTGCTCCAGCCAGCAAGGGGAACAGCAGCTGGGGAAGAGATCCCATGCACATCATCGTAACAATGCAGATGTTTCAAAGAACCTATGGTACCAATAGGCCTCCTTGCACTCTGTAGCCTCGTGTCAGGTGCCAGCTAGGCATGGGAAGGTGCTGAGATGGAAAGCAGCGGGTCAAAAAATACGCTTCCAGAGAAAAAAGCTACCCAAGAATGGAGACAGAACACCTTGGAGACCTGGGCTGCATTCTGAGTGCTCTCTGGTGTGTAAACCTGCCTTGTGTCAAGGATGCGGCAGTGCTCAGAGATCTGTGGCCACTGGAGAAGAGGAGGAGGAAGGTAGTGGTGACTCAGAATGTGGCAGGATTTCCTAGTAGCTACACTTAGAGGTAGTAAGAAAGGCTTTAACAGTGCTCCAAGGGGGAAATATGTGATATCCCACTCCTTCTCCCAAGGCAGGTGTAGAAAGGAAGGCCAGACCATCCAGGAAGGAACTGGGACCTTCAGGAAAAGCACTAGTTAAAAACGCATACACCAGGAGCACCCTACAGGGGGTGAGGCACGTGGGGCTACATGGAGTGATGGGGTTTTATCCCCTT
Organism: Fulmarus glacialis; assembly: GCF_000690835.1. Lineage (NCBI taxonomy): Eukaryota > Metazoa > Chordata > Aves > Procellariiformes > Procellariidae > Fulmarus > Fulmarus glacialis. The sequence goes on from NW_009208682.1 coordinate 7,801, forward strand.
GCCCATAGGGACTCTCTGGGCCCTGGGGAGAACACGGTGAGCTTCTTGAGGTGTAGGGTCTAACACTCTTGCCCAGCCTACCTGGTAAAACACCTGGCCTCGCACCACGGGCCAAACAGAAATGACCAAGCGCCGTGACCAAGCTGCCTGTGCGAAGCAGTCTCCTTTCCCAGGGAACTGCAGCTACCACCAAGTTTGCATAGTGCTTTCTCAACAGGGTGTTTAAAATCCAGTGGATCATTTACAACCTTTCAGTGAAACAATGAGAGGTGGGACAACCTACAGGTGCCAGACAAGCTTTTGAATACAGATATATAAAAGAAACCCAAGAATTTTACAAGAATGAGACACTTGTCAGCTTTCCAGATCATCACACCTCACATCATCTTCGTTACCTCCCCATATGTTATACACATGTGCATTTATATGATAGATCATCAGTAACCATAAAAATCAGGGGGACTATGTGTTATTTAGATAACAATTGAGAGAGGTCATAAAAAAGGAATGTGAAGGAAAAAGTCAATTATAACTTTAACTCTGGAGACTTTACCATCTCTTCACATCATTAAGAAAAAAACAGACAGTCAAGGATGATGTTCCCACAGAGGAAAGAAGTTTTTCAAAAGGAGAAACTTCTGTGCAAGCCACACGGCATTTTGCCAGTTTCCTTTCTATTGTTGAAATTTGGCTTTTAGTGAAAATAGCATATAACTAATGCAATGCAAATATGTAGCATGGATCTATGCTGGTGAACACAAAGGATAAATCCTGGGGAAGGATGGTATAGTCATTGCATTAATGGTGCTGCGTCTCAGCATGATGTCCCCAGTGCAGTGTAATGCTAAGCACAATACAAGCACAAATTTTTAGTGCAGTTTTCTAATCAGAAAAGCTTATAAAGGATACCTGGCCAGTCCCTGCTGTGGCTGCAACCAGCATTTCCTTTAAAATCATAAAAAATTGAGCTTTCCAAGGAGGAAACATCCCCATAAAATCTGCAAAGCGGAATTGTCAACAGAGAGGCACAGCCAGCTCCGCTGTCAGTTCTGGGCCTGAGCAGCTGGAATGGAAATACAGCACAGATCTCAAAATAACCGCCTGGTCCTCCGCTCTCTGGGTGCCTGCTCGTTTGGACGGGATCCTGGTGGGCTGTCCAGCGTGCTGACGCTGCCTGGGTGGTGCGGTGTCCCCCGGCGGGGAGAGAGTCTCCGACACAGAAATAATGCCCTCCACCAGAAAGAGCTGAACCAACAGCCAGGCACCTGCCTTCTACATCTACACTTGCATATATGCTTTGATTTTTATTTTTGTGTGGCCACTTCCTACTGCATTTGTGACAACTGAATAGGAGGGAATGCTTAAAAGCACTTCCACCACATTAAATCAAATTAAACATTTTCAGAAATCTATTCTTGCTTTCTGGAGACTCAAGGAAAAACGCGATGGCAGGGCGCAGATGTATTTTCTGCGATTTTCTTATGACTTATGCTTAGAAGACTCATGTATTTTTTCTTGTATTTCCTATAGCCTCTTTTGGTTTTCTCACCTATCCTCAAAAAAACCCCCCCAAACTGAAAAAACAAATCAACAAAAAAACCTGCTAAATCAAAGGCCGTAACAAGCACATCTTACAAGTATCAATAAACACATGTATTGAAAGAGCTGGGAATGCTTAAAATCCAGCTGCAGCTTTAAGTAGCGTGTTCTTCAAGTTACCATTGCAATAGTTACCAACCTCTCCCTCTCTAAGATAGACACCAGCAATATAAATCATATTTTTTGAAAAATCTAGGATGGCTTTGGCAGAAATCAAAAAGAAGTAGCGATTAAAGAAGATTCCAGGGGGCAATAAAGCATTTATACAAAATGTCTCACAAAAACAAAACAAATAAGGGGAAAAAAGCTATATAGGGGTAGCGGGGGGAGAGGTACTTACACTCTTCTTCCATAACAACTATTTTAGTTTCTGAGGCTGGTAAGACTTGTGGTGCTTTCGTTGTTCCTGGGGAAATTAAGGTAAGAAAGTAGTGAACAAAATATCTATTTTGAGCAGAGAAGAGTGGGCTTAGCTACTGCAGGGAGGAGGACAAGAGCAGGTGCTGCTGGGTGGCGCAGGCTGGGGTGGCTGTCAACGTGTTAGTACTGGTTAGAGTACACTCAGATGGGTAACCGGGTAACAGAGGCAGATAAACAAGTGCCCCTGCAGGGAATGGCACGGGGCACGCCGGTCCCCTCGCTGTAAAGGATCTCATGCCATTAGGATCTCTGTCCTGATAAAAAGGCAGAAATGGCCCAGGATTCACCCGGCAGGTGAGGAACGAAACTGTGGGAGATTTTCTTAGCCCTGACGGCCATGAGAGTGCAAAGACGGGATCACAGAACATGACAGTGAGAAAAATGTGGAGTGTAAGAAAAGGTGAGATCATCTGAAGAGCCTCCATCCCACAAGTATGTGCAGTTCTGCAGCACAAAGTAATGCTCGTACAAGAGATGGAGGAACATGTAACAGATGAAGGCCATGGCCCAAGTCATGAGCGCATGGAGCGATTTCCTCTTTATAAACCAGGATAGTGGGAAAGTCCAATGTCCACAGTCACCAGCTCTACTCAAGCCCGCTGGCAGCAACAGCCCCTTCTGGATCAAATCACCACCCTCTAGATGCACAAAGGAGAAAGCACCAGGAGCCTTTGCTGTGCGTGCAGCACCCTGTCAGAGATAGCGGGTGAGACCACCATGAAAAGGTAAAAGCAGAAAGAATTTTTTACAAAAGTTTGATTTTTCCTGTAGTGTTTAGCGAAGGCAGGGGAGGGGTCAGTTGAGGAGGTGTCTAGAAATTTTCTGAGGAAAAAAAGAGTCTGAAACAGTCAAACCCCAGTGTGCCCTCATGCCCATGTGATACCAATATTAGACTACTCCATAAAGAGAACTGGGAAATGGGACATTTTTCTAAGAAAGCATCTAATTTACCTCAAAGTAATAAAAATCTGAAAACAGCACCAAAGCACAATATGTTTTGGGTAAGCCCAGAAGCATTTCCTCAGAAATTGACACCCTCCCAAAGCTTTTCAATGCAAAAGCATTTATTTCTGAGCCGAGGATTTTGTGGAAATACCAGAATTGCAGAGGAGAGATGAGGTGATGGGTTTGGCTGATGGGCATTTTCTAAGTGACAAGGGGTCACTGCACTGCAGACACTCCCTTTCTTAAGAAAATCTCTCTTCAACGTGGTGGTTTCAGTAATTTGTAACAGATCTGCATGGCTGAAAAGGTGCTCTTTAGAAACTGGTATAAACCGAAAAATGGTAGTGGAACAGAGCAAAGAGTACTTTGCAACGGCAATGCTGCCTCATCAGGTTGAGAAATTTTTACCAGCAGAGACTGAATCTCAGACCTTCACACACATGGGCCTGAGGGTCTCATGTGTGAGCTCCTTCTCTGCCTGCCAGGACTCAAGTGGGCTCAGGAGCCTCCATCTCTGGCCTCTGCACCCCTGGAGGGGAACGGCATGTTGGGCTGAGGACACCTCACTCCTCCACGATGCTCATCTCAAGCCTCAACAGCTCAGGCCACCTCTTGCAATGCCACCTCTCTACAGGGGCACCCAGAGATGTCCCCAAACCTCGTCTCTCTGTATCAGAAGATGTGGTGTTAGCTCAGGACTTTTTCCCAGTCCTGGATTCACCCACCTGTATCACAGCAACATTACAGGACCTCCAACAATACTGCTAAGTGTCAGGGCAGAAAGTGTGCTTCCAGCAGACCGTTCCAGAGCATCAGTCCCAGACAGCCTGCCCGGGACAGGCAGATGCACCAGGTTCCCAGGGACAGGGCAGCAGTAAAGCAGCAGAATATAAAGCAGCAGAATATACAGAAACAGCAATAGCTGGAGTGAGCTTCTGGGAAAGAGGGGAAGGCTCCGAGGGGGGGCCAGCTCGCGCATCTGCTCTGATTAATTGTTGTAAACTGCTAGAACTTCACAGAGCACTGTGTTGAGACTTAGCCACAATAGGATCAGTGCTAAGGAGCCTGGAGAAGAATGCAGGCAGGGACAGAAGACAGCACACGTGGGTTCAGAGACAAGCAGATGCCCTGAGGAGTTTTCTACTGACAGGTATCACAGCAGAAGGGAGCTTGCAGAAGTGAGGAAAGCTGTCAAGGTCCCAAGAAGGCCCAGCAGTAAGGAAAGAAGGAGACTCCAGGACAGCAAGTGCCTGGGCACAGATGAAGGCTTCTCAGCTCTGGGTAGCTCCAGGATGAAGTGAAAAGAGAGTGCAAAGGGGGTGACAGAGCTGCAAAATCCTACAGCGACCACCATCACCTTGTTTACCTTTGCAAGGGACTACAACGAGCATTCAACTGCTGTCCTGCCAGATGACCTGCAGATAGCAGCAGCAGGGTGTGCATGCAGCTGAGAGTGGCAAGCCAAAGGCGGATTTGCAAGGCAGCTCAGAAAATGGGTTCATTAAGGCACTGCCACAGCAGGGCACAGCAGGCAACCTACTGGATCTGCAGCACCTTGCAGCCTGCAGCTCCCACTAGGAAAAGGTACAGTCCAGATCTTTGGGTCTCTTCAGTGGCTTTTTAGGTCTCTAACACATTTCTGGGCAACGCAGGTGTGTCCTCATAGCCCCTGTGACCTGCGTGAGAGCAACCACCTCTCCTTGCCAGACGGCATGCCTTCCTGCGGAGGAGAGTTAAACCCTGACAAATGCTGCCATTACCCGTGCACGTGGGAAGGGGCAGTTTGAAGTTGTAGTGGCCTGATGTGCATTTTTCTGGTGCCATAAGCAGTGTGCAGGATCAGAGCCTTGCAGTGGGCACTGCTCAATCACACTCTTCCTCTTGTGAAAGGGGGGTTGCTAGTGACTGGGAAGGGCGAGTGGAGGACGCAGACGGGGCTCTGATGGAGGCACACGCTGCCCATGCATGTTGCACATGGGGCGGGGGGGGTGCACACGCAGCTCCCCGTTAAAACAGGAACAGTTTACATTGCAATGGGACAGCCAGAGCATGAGTCAGAAAAAAAGGAGTGGCACTGCCTCAGTTAGCTTACTCTGGACACCTTTCCTGTTGTGATCGGAAAGAAACACAGCAGAGCAGTAGGGCTAACATCATAGACATGAAGCATGAAGGCATGGAGGTCTGAGCATGGATGGCCTTTCTCCAGACTTTGCAAGCACTGGGTTTTTACAGGCAGAGTAACTGAGGGGGAGGCTATGTGATACTGCAGCTCCACGGAATAAAAGATTCAGGACGGCAAACACTGCTGAGGCAGAGGTTAACAGAGAAACTAATGCCAGAAAGCAGTAGGAGAAAGCTACCTTGCTTCACATTTGACTAATGCTAATAAGAGCACAACAGAGAAACTGGATCACACCAAAGGGCTGCAGAGCACAGAGCTCAGGCTCCCGCAGTGGCCCATTGTGAATGGCAGGAGGAAGAGCTTAGGAAACAGAGTTTGTACAGAGTCATCCCTCCCCTAGTCGCACCCTCCCGGCTTCTGGCAACCACTGTAGGGACTTTATGAGCTGGAGGGTGCATCCAAACCATCATGTTAAGCAATATAATTATTATGACCAAGATAATAATAAAACCACCTAACCTCAGACTCCATCCGCTGAGCTCTAAGAGATGGAGGACACATTCTAGGATGAAAACCAGAAGCAACTTCACTCATCACAAAGCTATGGTTTAATTACTTGTCTTCTGGTCAGTTTTGTTTCTCAGAAATTCTTTAAAAAAAGAAAACATCAAGCCCACCAGCTTTCTTTCCTCCTTACCCCTTTTAAAAAAATACATAGACTGTAAGTTTATTTGAAATGTAAATTAACCACATTGCCAGTGACAGATAGCAAAGATAAACATTTATGCTAAGCTGCATTTTTCTTATCTCCCAAGATTGTTTTACTCGATATCCTGAAAGCATGAAACAAAATACAAGACAGATCATGTGCAGAACCTCCAGCTTTCTGCTTGAATGGCAGACAGCTGAAGACATTCGCTGGCTTCTTCACTTACCACTTTTCACATTCAGGCTGCCTTTTGCGGTGTCTTTATTCGCAGCTGTACTCCCCAGCATCTTCCAGCTTCACCTTGTTGAACTGCAGTCTGGAAATCTTTCTGTTGAAAAGTACAGCAGACATTTCTTACTTGATTGCTAAGCATCCTCATGAATTGATAACCATTCCTGGCCCTGGTACGCTGCCTGCTACATCACCCCTTCTTGAGAGGATGGGCTGCCTGACCTCACAAGCTGAATAGTTACTCAAGCCTGGTCAGGATTTGGATGAGACCCTTCCCAGGAATCACAACCACCATGATTTCCTAAATGAACATCTCCCTCTGAACCCACTGTTCTTAGCATGTTGCCATGGTTTGGTCTGACACCTGCTCTCACTCGCACAGAAAGTCTTGCCAGGGGTTGAGCCCAGCGTCCCAGCACACAGACTTTCTGCGCTGGAGAAAAGCCACTTTACTGATGGACAGCGGGATCTGCCTGTGAGATGGAGATGTGGAGATGAGGTGCATGTTCTGCACCTTCCTCAGCAAGGAGACCGAGCAGTCCAGTGCTTCACCGGATGCGTTCAGCAGTGCCACACGCTCAATCGCAAACACCCACGGGGTCAGGGGGGACTCATCCCTTTCCAGCCTGCAAATCAAAACCCTGTGGTTTGACCTAGACAGCTAGCTTGTAGCTTCATCCAGGCCAACAAATAGAACAAGCACTTTCTCTCTCCCAAATACACACACACCAATGTACTACAAACATGTGGGGCTGAACTGCACACAGTCATTTTATCAGCCAGAAGTGCCTAGGAAGAGCAGAAGATGATGTACGTGACGATTGCCCGTGTCACCTAACAACGTCTGCCGTGTGCTTCATGGGAGAGGGAGCAGCTCTGCGGCAGAGCTCTGCGGCGCTACGGGGAAGACGAGCATCGCCTTTCCCACCAGCTATGACTGATGTCTCATTCTCTGGGATGTCTCTCTGACTAATAGGCAAAACCTTTTGTTGCCTAGTTTAACAGTGATCTATAGGAGCCTTCAACACACACTGAATACTACTCATGAGATCACAGTGGGACTCCCACATTAGGCCCTCTGTTTTACCACATTTCCTTCCATTTTAGCCTTCTTATCAAAAAACCACCCTGTGTACTCTTCTCATGAGAACATCTCTCTGCTTGCTACCCCAAGCTTTTATCTCAGGTCTGTGTCATACAGTCGCTTTATTTAGAGACTTGGAAACACTGCCAGCTTTAGAAAGAGGTCCCAGTGGCCTATGTCGCTGAAGGCAAATAAAATTCCTTTTATGTGGAAAATAATCATTAGCTTTGGACATATTTGCAGTGTAACATGTGTCATCCGAGAAGGACTTTTCTCTGGGTTGTGCAAATCATCGTCCATAGGAAGTTCTTCACAGAAGCACACTGGCATCTTTTTAACACCCTGACATGCTGTTCTACTGGGAGGCACGGCGCAAGGACACAGCATGAACATCTCACTAGTTATATTAGTAAATTAAAAGCACTTGGAGACAACTTGGTACAGCTCCCAGGATACAGGCGCTGCCCTGTTTTACAGGATGCGGTCAAGTGTTCAATTGCACGAGTTTAGGCCTCATGTGGAGCAATTTTTAAATGAATGTTGACAGTATGCAAAGATCTCTTGAATCCCTCTAATCCTAGGTCTCCCCTAACCCACTGTGCAAAGCCAGTTATTTGGGCCAACGTGTTCCAACATGGGTGCCTAAACAAGCAGGCTGATTCAGAGCGGTGCAAAGCTGCCTTGACTCCCAGTGCTGTACACTCCTCTGAACTTTCTCAAGTCTCTTAGAGCAACCTGGGCATCATGGTCCTCGCTGCTGTGATGCTTTAGGAGTCAAGCAGCACCCAAGAGACAGCAAAGCATTTAAGGACCTCCAGGGCCTGTTGCTGCCCAGTGGCAGTTGGACTCTGCATCTTGCTGGGGAGGTACGATGGGCGCCTGATGACGGGGTTGGCTCTGTTGGGCTCTAGGGCCCAGTCCAACACCGTGTTGCCCACTCCCTCCACAGAGGCAGGTGTAGGAACGCTTGGCAGAGGGGTGAGGTGGGCTCCTGGTACTGCTGCATGCAACTCCACCAAGGCTGCCCCCAGCACAGCGCAGCCATTACTTTCTCTCAGCTGTCTCAACCCTCACTGACAGAATACACCATTTGTTTTATAAACCACCCCTATGACAGGCTTGTAGCTATTGCTGCAACGCAGAGTGAAAAGGCAGGCAGCACGTGTTGAAAGCAGCTTGGAAGAGCGAGACTCTAACTCAAAGTCCTGTAGAAAACACCACCCTCGCACACCAGCATGCTGAGGCTATCTGCCAGTGCAGAGCTGAAAGCATTAACGAACATGCTGCCGGAGGACAGATATTCTGATGATAATTGGCTGCATTGCAATCTCATATGCACAGCATGTTTCACCATGTGCAGTAACTGGAAAAATCCACTACAGCCTTAAATATCACCTATGTACGTGATCTTTTACAGATAAAGGGTTTTAAGTCCCAAAGATACAAATTAGTAAGTTATTAGTGACAAAAAAGGCTAACGAAAGGGGGCACATTTGACAGATTCATCTCCAAGAACAGGATGAGAGACATTTGGTCTTCTACCTGGAACTGGAGAGCAATGTGAGCAGAATAAAAAACTATGTTGGCATTTATAGCATATCAGCATCAAGGTGAAACCAAAGAGGATTATTTTGTTTTAATGCACAAGACTGTTGTCCTGTCAAAAGAGCTTATTTTTATTTTCCATCACAGTTTGTTGAAATTCTCCTGGATTGTAAGATCCCCTTGAAAAATCAAGAGCCTTTTCTTGCTTTTCATACCCCAGACCAATGGTGTGGCCACTCTTGGTTTCCACACTGTGCTGTATAATGTCAGGTAACAGACTTGGGGGAGAGAGATGAAGGGTACAGACGAGGATCAGTTTTAATGTGGAGCATAGCCACAGTAAAGAGAATTCCCCTATTCCAGGAAGCACTGAAACAGCCAGAGAAATACCTTGTTTCACACCGTTAGTCATGCGCCTTTTAATTCACATGGGTAACACCTGTGCACTAGAAGAACTGAACTGAAGGATGCAAAAGAGATTAGACCTGACTTGATCTGTGTGTGGCAAAGACAAAGACGACCTGTCTGTCTCTGTTCTGTTTTACTATCTCCAAGTACTACTGAAATACCTCAAAACTGCCTAGGAAATTGGATTTTCAGGTTTGTGTTCTTCCTTCTGTTGCCCCCAAGGGCAGGTACGTTGTTCACTTGAGGGCTGAGGCGTGTTTTTACAGAAATACCAAGCAGTAGCATACGAGGAATTACGTCGTGCACAGGCATTTTGCATCAAGTCCCCTGCTGCCCTTCTGGGCAGCGTGTCTCTTGGGGACGCCAGCCCCTGGGAAAGCCCTACCGTGTGCGTTCACAGGGGTGCCTGGCTGCCAGACGATGCCATTCTTCTGGAGGAAGGCACTGCCCCGGGCTGTTTGTTCAGTGAAAGGGCCAGGGTCACTGACAGATCCCATCTTTTCACTGCAGTGCAACTCTGTCGACATGTCTTTACTCCAGGGGAAAATCTGCCTCATTGTCTTTTCTGACCCTCAGCACATATGACTTAGCCACGCACTAATTATCTCCTGTAGTGCCAGTGGAGGAATAAGCCATGGGGAATATGTTGTCTGCAAGCTCTGGGGGATAGGATTCACAAGGAGACCTTCAGCCTGGCCAGAAGAAGATCCCCCAAAATACCTTTCTGGCCAAGAGAAAGGAGTCCCCCAGAGGGCAGTTTGGAGCGATGAGTAAATCACCCTCTGCAGTGCCAATCTCCAGACTACAATGGGAAACAGGGAGATCAGCCCTTGGCCGGGACCTACACAAAGATCCTGGCAAATTCTGGCCGGGAGGGGTGGCCTCATCTGCTGTAATTTAGACATCTCAGAGTTAGACATCTAAATGCGAGCTTGGGCCCTGAGGCCTCCAGTATAGTCAGAGGAAAAGAAACAGGCACTTCATCTCAGCCAAGGAGGAACTTTTCATGACAGGAGTCATGTTCCCACCAGCACTTTGGTCAAGCTTGAATCATTTTTCTCCTCTTCCCTACTGCCAAGTGGAAATGCGACCGTCTTCCCAGGTCATCTCCTCGCAAAACCATTCATCTCAGAGCGTGTGAGCAGGAGAGCAGCTGCCATGAGCTGCCTCCGAGACACCTACGTTTCGCTGAGGACTCAGTATTCCCTATGTGATTTCAGCCGGTTCTGCATCGTTCAGGACAAAAATAGCTCTAGGATTACTACTGCTGTAGTATTTTATTAGTCTTCTAAAAATAGGGTAGCTAACACATAAGTAATAAAAAAGTCAAGGAATTAGCTGATGAAGAGAATTTGAAGACTACACCATATGTGGGCCCTAAATTGTCAGTGAAGAACACTGCACATAGTAAACACACCTGAGATCCTAGGAAAAGGAAATTCCCAAATATGACCCTTGCAAAGGACACACTGAATACACTGCTGCGGTTACCTATTAACTCCATTCCTCTCTGTTTGCACAGACAGCCGGTGGCAGGAGGCACACCAATACTGCAGAGAGCAGAAAGGCCAGCAATTGCTGTAACGTGTACTGCTTACACCCCTGCCAAAGATTTAATTGGTGCCTATGCGCTGTCCTGGCACTCTGCACAGTGGCGCATTTGCCCTGAGAGAGCAGGTTAATGATTGGCAAGAGGATTCAGAATATCCAATTCTTCAGCTTACAGTCAAGAAGTGTTGTCCAGCAACCGTCAAACATCAGGCAGCCCCGCTGGCTGGAGCAGGGGCTCTCAGTGCCTTGGCTTCGGGGAACACATTCATCTTCCCCAGCACACAGTGGGATAAAATCAGGTAGAAGAGATCACTGCAGTGCAAAGCAGAGTGGGGACAGCCGTGGCAAAGCACCTCTGTCCGGCAGGGCAGAAGTGGCAACCAGGAGCATCCTCTCCCCTCTGCAGCCAGATGGAAACCACCCCAATCTCTTCCCTGCCCTTCAGTTACAGAGCAGCACAACAGAGCTGTGCCTTGCAGTGCTTGAGAAAAACAAGTGGCCCTATGCTGGCTGCTATGCACTCTAGGGCATGATCTGGCTAGCTCAGGATGAGCTAGAGAAATAGCAAATGGGAAAGGGGAAAAAAATTGCCCTCAGGCAAGGCAGTCAAATAAGAGGGGTAAGGACAGGAAGGTTTGGACTTTTCAGCTCGGCCATCATCCCTTCTGCAGCGGGCGAAGTCCTCCTTCCTCCTCCCCTCACACCATCATCTGCCCCGCTCAATGTTTGACCTGCTGGGACTCTGGGAGAAGCAGGCGTGGGAGACAGCTAATGTCCTTGCTGGTGCCCAGGACAGGATCAACCATCCCCTGACCCCCTCTGTCTGCTCTCTCCTACCCCTGTCCCCCGACATTAAAGTGCTGTTCTAACCTGAAAAGCAGATTTGCCCCTTCTCTGCTCAGCAGTGCTGTTGTCTCTTTGTGCCCAGGCTTGGGACAGGCTGATTTTAAAAGGAAGACTTGACCAGTCCTCACTCTGCAGAGCTGACACTGACACTGGTCTCAGAGTGAGAGCTGGAGTCCCTTCTGGGTCATGCAGCGTCAACAAAAGGGGAAAAGATCGATAAGTACGCTCCAAAGAGCAAGGTCACTTGTGCAATCCCCCTCCATCCTCAAATTCAGCCTAGGGCCGCATCGCTGAATTGCCACAGATGTTCCCGCGATGGGAAAGGTGTAGGGCAATAGAGGCAGCGTAATGCAACCACACGCCAGTCCCTGGAGTGGACTTTGTGGCTGCTCTGTTGAGAGGCAAACCCCTGTGTGCTGCTGCTCTTTGTGCCAGGCAAGTGTGTGGCAGCTGCCAGGGCGTGAAATCAATAAATATGTAAAAGCTGAATTTTGGGTTAAGGCTGATGCACAGACACGATGTTAGTGCAGGGTCACTTGTATTACTTGTCCTGGAATTCAAGTCAATTGATTCATCCCACAAATGTTTCCTCCACCCCCAATGCCAGGATTTGAATTTCTTTGAGAAAATGTAGATCCTGGAGCAGTATTCTGAGGCCAGCTCAGAGCAGGTTCTTTCCCTGCTTTCTGTGAAATCTCACAGCAGCACGCTAGCAGCCTCCCAAGAGCCAGGGACCTCCCAGCACCAAATGTGGAACAGATACCTCCCTGTCCCAAAGAGCATATGACCTCAATACAGAGAGGAGACACCCCTGGTAGGTGCAGCCACGACAGCGTGCAGAGGTCTCACTATCTCAGCAACTAAACCACAAGCTCATTCTGTAGCAGGGAGGGGAAGAGAGGGTCAGTGCTGCCAGGAGGAGGCACAGAGGTCCTAGTTTGGAAGCATATCACATATTAGATGGAGGCTGATATGCTGGGCAAATCAGAGGCAGGACCAAAACTTCAGGGATTGCCAGAAGCGGGGGAGGAAGGCCTGAGAGGGCCTTTAAAGCAAGGCCAACTAGTTTTAAAGAATCAGAGGAGGAGGAGAGGGAGGTGCCATGCTAAAAGCAGCTGTCTGGGGGGGAGCCCTGTGCAGAGCACAGGAATGGAGATAAGCAGAGCCAGGCTGCAAACACACAGATCAGGAAAAAGCATTTGTGGGAACAGAGGTCATGGGAAAGGGATGGCACCTTCAGATGGACAGAGAACTACCCCTCCAAAACCTCTGCAAAACGTATCACCGTGGTGGTGCACGAGATTCAGTTACAGTTTTGGGGCTCCTTTCTGAATTTGGAGCCTTTGGGATGCATGTCATTCTTTTCTTCCTAAGTAATTTTTCTGCAACTGGCATGTGTCACAGATCCTCACCAGTGCCTGATCCATGAAGTATAAGGGGGACCTGGCAAATTCATGCCTGTAGGTATATAATGTGCTGTCCCAGATGAACTGCCTGCAGCCTCAGCCCTCACCCCAGCCCTCCTTCCCCAAGGCAAAACATTTTAACTTAAACTGGATGAATGGGATTCCAGCTCATGTCTCAATGAGTGCTTCAACCTAATCTGTGACATTTTGCAACCGCAGTGGGCTACGGTCTGTAGGGAGAGATTATTGTTTTTTTAAGCAGCCAACTTCACTGGAAAAAACACACAAAATTTCAAGCACATAAAGCTCCTTCCACCTCTAAGTTTGCACACACCATCAGCTGAAGCAGCCCAGCATCTGACCATAACTTGTTAGCCACTATAACTCAGTCAAGTTTGATTAAATGCCCATTCCCTGAATCTCTTAGGAGCCCCAACTTGCAAAGTTTGTGGATTGTTCTAGCTCAAGACCCAACTGCTTCTCCTTTCAGTTCTCAAATTCCCTGGTTCAGTCCCAGGTGCATTGGCCAAGATGATGTCCATCATGTCCTTTAAAACAACAAACAGACAAACAAAGGAGATGCTCTCCTTCACACCCCGCTCCAATAAAGTGCCTTCAGCAGCTAAAACCAAATCCCAAATATCGGAGACTTATAATGAGAGTTAGCAAGGCAGAAGCTCCCCTGGTGATTATAACAACACCGGTGCTTGAGAAGAGTCTTAGCTTCAAGGCATCTGGAATTGCTCTTGCAAGATCCATTGTCAAATGAGCTTTTTCCTTTGTTTAAAAATGTCAGCCTGAAGACCCCTGCCAGAGTGGTGGTATAGCCTGCTTGGGTTCACTCTGGCTCCCACAAGGCTTCAACAGTTCTCTTTGCCCCTCCTTGTCTCCAGGCTTAATTAGGAAATCATTTCTCTTTATTGGCACTCTCTTTCCCCTGCTGCTTTGGCATTATTTTTTTTTTTTTGCCTTCATTCCAGAGGAGTGAGCTGTACAGGGAAGACCACAGCCCCATTCATTGTGGGTGGGGAATAATCTACAGCAGGGAGCTCTACAAGGAAGACCCCAGCAATGAATCTGCCCCAACTAGCATTGCCTGAGGGACTACTCTACAGAAACAGGAGAGGAGGGTATCCCTTGGCTCCACTTACAGGCTAACAATAGGGATTCCTGGTGATACTGAAAGTAGGACACTACTCCCAAGGGATGTCATATGGTCAGCCTGTCCCAAACTGAACTGCCAACCCTCTCCAATCTAATGATACGCCTACTTCATCACCCCAGCAATCTCCCTTGGTAAAAGAGCACACAAAGAGAAGAGGCTGTAAGGACAGCCACAGCTAGGGGACTACCAGGCTCCTGGACCCCCTCTGAATCCAGCTGAAGATCTACGTGTCTCAGGGCTGAGCCCTGAGCACAGCCTGAGGTGGGGTAGGTTCTCTACACCTCCACAAACAGAAACTCCCTTGGCTTTCTCCACAATTGGCATTTCACCATTTGCCAGGACAGCCAGAGAGTCAAAACCCAACCTTAACTTCTTGGGAGCCAGCGGCCTCAATCACATCTCAGATGCACTCAGCAGAAAATGGTATCACTTTGGCAGCAAGAGGGAGAGCCACTCACTATGCTGTACTTGCACTACTGCATGCAATTCTTTCTGGGTAATTTCTCTAGGTTCCCCATCAACTGTGTTTTATTTAAATTGAGCCAGAGATAAAATTCCAGCCAATAATTTCTTCCACCTTAAAGAGAAGTTTCCTCTTCGTGCAAGCCAGGCTTGCCCCAGCCTGTTACTAATTACAGATGGAACACGCAGTTCAGAAAAGAGGAATCAGAATTGTTCCCCTCCCTCCAGCAAATACCCATTGAAAAAACCCGACTCCTCTGCCTGATGGCACCAGAAGTTTTGCCGGTAAGTTTAAAAAACAAGAGGGAAGATGATTGATGGAAAAGCTGAAGAGCTGACATGCAGTTAACTGCTCCTCTCCTCCTTACAACATATACTTCCCTTATTTTCAAAGAGATCTCCTGCTCTAGGAAGGCCAGTGGGATCAGATGAAAACTTGATCACAAAAAAAGGGCTTCAGTCACGCTTTCTAGTTAGAGATCTCAAGGCTTTTTAAACACACAGGGAGGAAAGCCAAGCACAGAGCGGTAGAGGAATGAGTCACAGAGGGCAACCATGTTCTTTTTGTCTCCCATCCTAATCCTCTGCATGTCGTCTAAGACCACAGAATTGCAGACAGAGTCTGACACTGAGCTGTGCCCAGCTCTGCTGGGGACTCACAGGGCCAAGGGAAACACGATTGACAACACCTCCACATCCTGGCAGGGCTCGTTTTGCCTGGCTCCATCAGACAACGCTGTTAGGTCTTTGGATCAGACTTTTAAAGAAATGATCCTGTGCACCTGGCCAGGTGCTGCACAGTCCGTTCAGCTTTTTGCTTTATTTCTAGCTCTCTGGAAACCCCACTCCACTCTGAGCTGAAAGGAAGAGCAGAGGATTATCTGGAGACCAGTGTTATCTCTAAGTGGAGCCGGATGTATAAACCTCATTATTCTTGAATTAATCATCATAGAGTAAGACTTCCTTTCTGTTTAGGATGCTTATCCTTCCCTGGAGTCCCCTCCTAACATGCTGGAAGTAATAATGTACACCCATATCCCATGTCCAGTTTTGGGTCCCTCTACTAAACTCAGGCCCACTAGTTACTTAATGGAGATGTGCAAAGTCATGAGGGCTCCCTCGATCCTCAGCCTGCATGCACAGAGCAATTTTTAATGTTTATTGCATGCAGTCAGGACCAGAAGGAGGAGGTCCAACGCCAGTGAGCACTCTGCCCTCGAGGTGTTTTCAAGCACTAAGATGTAGCAAACCCAGTGGAAAGGAGAGCCTGAAAGCTGAGGGTGCCAGACCGGGTGTGTGCAGACCCATCCAGATCTGCTTGGAGAAGTGTTCCTGCACTGCTGATTGCTCAACAAGGGGCAAATGGTCAACAAGGGGTTATCGTCTCAGAGCTGTCCCAGCTGCTTGAGTCTCGTCTCTGTAGGCAGGCCCCAGCCCCAGACAGGCAACCACTCCACTTAATAGCATGTTTTAATGGCAGCGGGGAGCAGAAGCAGGGATGGGAAGCGATTCTGGGGGCAGATCAGCAGGGGATGCCTTGGGCTCACACCTTTGCTGCTGAGGGAGCCTCAGACACTGGAGGAGGCAGGTGCTCCGCTTTCTTTAAAATGTTTATCCTTGGGTTTATTTTGCCAGCAGGAAGCACTTCTAGCACGCACATGTCTTTGGCCTGTCACTGGCGGGCTGTGAGCCAACGTGTTGTCATGGAAACTGGTAAATGCAAAATTATGACTTGACAGCAGTGTCCTGAGGAAAGAGGATCAACCTTCTTCCATATGTTTATGTCCCTGACCCAGGGAGTGCGTGCCTGCCCTGCACCGCTGTGGGTGGGATGCCATCCTGTCACAGCTTCGTGCTGGACATGGGGTGCCAGGAGGCAAGGAAGGACTATGATCTCTGGGAGCACAGCAGGGAAATGCTGCAAGAGGCGCTTCTTGCCATCGCCAGGATCCCTCCCCAGAGAGTTTTGCTGGGTGTTTGGTCTGGGGCTGACTGCTCTCTAGCTCTGAGGGAAACAGCTCCCCAACATCCCTGCGAGACCCCAGCGCCAGCGAGCTCAGGGTCCCACAAGCTGCCTGCCCGCAGGGATGCAGTGTCCACATGGGCTTCCCACGCCTGGCCGCAGCGGGTGGTGCAGACATTCCTCCAGGGCATCGCAGCTCCAGTACCCATCGGTAAACAGCTGAGGCCATGAGGCTGACAAGGGCCACAGAAATACTGAGGGCAACAGAGCACAGAGGCAGGCACAGTTCTGCCCGACCTCTGCTGCCTGCAAGCCCAGCCAGCCCTTCCTGAGCAGACGGCATCCACTAGACACGAGACAGTTATCCTGCATCCGCTGGTGTTCCTAGCCTAAGCCTTCCACCTCTCTGCCTCATCCCAAAAGAGCCACGAATCCTAGTTATTACGAAGGAGGTTAACCATTTTGGGTGTGACTTTGAAATCAAAATCTACAGGACTGAGATTAAACTAGAGCAATTGACAATGACCCATTCGAGCACTAACTGATTTTTCTAACTGATTTTTTAGTGGCTTCTTATTTTAAAAATTAATACTCCATCAGGTCCATAATGAGAAGAGGTGAGCTATTTTTCACACACTCAGACGTAATATATGTTAGCAAAAGAATTAGTTTCAAGTTTTCCAAGGGGTTGGGCAGTTGCAAGCTGACTTTGTTGCTGACTAGGTCAGGATATATGAACGTAAGCATAGTCACGATTATGGAATAATTTTAAGATACATCATATGTAAATATTTGGCCTTGAAAATATCAACATGGATCCATTTAAATCAATTCCCAGTGAGAACCCCTTAGCTTAGTCACTGGGGCCTATTTCTCCCGGTGTTTTTGCCCTGCCTGAAGAGGTGGTCCCTAGGATGATGCTGCGAGCAGC
>NW_009208682.1:25218-36619 GCF_000690835.1 Fulmarus glacialis
ACGATGGAGCTTGCCCTGGGTGCAGTGACGCAAGGTCTTGTGTGAGACAAGGCTGCGGCGGGTGACTACGGGCCCTAATCGGACAGTACTGTGATGTGCTCTTGCATCCTTGCAGTTGCCTTAGACGCTTTTGAGTCCACTTAAATTCAGGAGAGAACAGAGCCATTCCTCCCATACTCATGCAGGCCTGCTGTTGGCTGGTGTGGCGACTGCTGAGTTTGGATAGCTTCTGCATTCAAACCCCTAATCACAAAGCAGGGTTCACCCCAGCTACCTGAGCTGCCTACAACCAGTCTACAGCTAGCAGGGAAAGATTTATCTCCCCAGGTCACTGGACACCCGTCCCAGATATGCAGTGACACCATTACCCAAGGAGACCCCCACCTACAAACCCAGCATCTATGCTGTGCGCGCCTTGCTCCTCTCTCTACGCTACTCTTTGAGGAAACTGGGAATCTTGCTCATTCTCCCGGTCATGATAAATGGGCTGTGCATGGTCCTGTGACTCTGAGGAAGCGTCTCGGTATCGCTCAGCAGTGACTGGGAGAGCACAGCACCACTTCTAGCCAGATGGTCCCCCAGACCCAGACACTCAGCGTTAGTGAGCAGAGGCAGAGCAGCCCCGTAGCGTACTTACTTCCCATTCCCATACTTGATCCGGATGTCTTTGCTCTTCTTCAGCTCTTTGCCATCTTTAAACCATTTGTAGGACGGCTGAGGGTTTCCAGCAGTCGCCTCACATTTCAGTGAAATCTTTTCACCGACATGAACGTTTGGGCTTTTCAGTTTCTTCAGTTTGGGAGGGACAGCTACAAAAAGAGAAACCAGACAATGTGAAACCTGCCTCTTTCACAGGCTGCGCACAAGCGATGTGAGCCCACCAAGCCCCCTCCCCTGGGAAAAGCGCTTGCTGCCCCCACTACTGCGTGATGCCTGGAGAAGGGCTGCTCGCCAGCTCGGCTCCCCAGGTTTTACCAGCACACAGGCAGGGAAGGAGCACAGAGTCAGAAACATCCATGTGGGGAACAGAGGGAGCCCCCGGGTCTGGCTCACTCTTTTCTCTGCTCCAGGTGGCCAGACTCGGCTGCTCCACGGCTGCCCTTACTCACGCAGGCAGGACCCGCCTGTCTCCTGCCAGCGCAGGGGTTGCTCTGGTCTCCAGGCTCTCCCACCAGGCCAGAGCCAGGGATGCACGAGCTCAAGCTCTTCGGAGACTGTTTTTCCCTGCATCCTGTCATTGTTGCCGAGGATTACCAACCCCTACATGACCTCTGCCACTGCTGACAGGCATGCTGCCAATCCCACAGCCCCATCAACCACAGACGGAGCATTTCGCTGCAGAAGGAGCAGAGGCAGGTCACGGGGAGTGGTCCCCTGTCCCCCAGCAGTGTGTGCCACCGATGCTCCGTGCCTGCTGCTAAGACGGATGGTCATTCAGTACGACAGCGTCAGCAGCAGAGCAACAGCCACTGAGATGGACTGCAATGCAAACCTCCGCACATAAAGGATCAGGGAGGAACAGCTATTCTTCAGGCTGCAGTTAGAAAAGTGAAAGAATAAAGCTATTTAAAATGGTCTTAGGACCTGCAGTGTCAGGCTGACCAGCAGCGTTTCCAGTGTGAAGCCTGGGTCTGCATGTGAGCTTTCCTGTGTGTTTCAGAGAGGTGATTTTTACCATGCACCTTGAACATCAGGCAGAGAAGGAGACACTTCTTATCAATCTCTGCCAGGCTTTATATTAAACCTGACAAGAAAGGATTAGCAGGCTTGCAATTTTTCTTTCAACTGACAGCTCTGCACTCTTCTCGATCCCTTTTTCATTCTCAGCGTTAATCTTAAAAAAGAAAATAGCAAATTGCTGGTTTTGCCTTAAGAATATTGGTAACAATGGTTTCCACTTGTCTAAGATGTGGTACAGATAAAGTATTTCCTCTGTCTAATATGCACAAGCCATCTTTTAATTGCCTAGTGCATTCTGATCTTGCGATATGGAAGAGCAATCAAAGGAGGAGGAACTGGATGGGTTTCATTAGAGCAATTGCTATTTTATAGACCTTTGTATGTTTCCACTCATTCTTCATGCCAAGCTACGTTATCGTAGGTTGGTTTTATTTAAAGACTGTTTTCACTGAAAGTGATCTTATACAAAATAAAAAGCACAGCAATCATCAGGCACACGCTCCCGTGTTAGGAAGCTCTGAGGACTCTCATATTCCTTTGTTTTATGTGCAAGGGCATGAGAAGCTAAATTGTCCTTAATCAAAAAGATACAAATATGGACAGAAATGGAACAGTTCGGGGTAACACAAATTGGCTGAGCAAAGCTCACAGTGACTGAAAGGTAAACCCAGAAACGTCTGCGACCGTGAGAGGAGAGGTGCCTGGCAGCGCGTGGGTGGGTAACGCAGCAGGTCTGGTCCCAAGCACGCCAGACCTTCCGCTGACACAGAGCTGCACAGCTACACTGGCATCAAGGCACAGAAGCAAACTTAAGACCCAGGAGTGCAAAGGAAGCATGTTTAGCACACCAAGGAAAAAAGAATAAACCCTACCAAATATTCTTCGTAACTCTGATCTTTGCACACCCAAGCCTGCTGCAGGCTCCCCAGAAACCTGTGCCACAGGCAACAGGATAGGGAGGGCTGCACATGTGCTAACGGGGCAGGGACAGCACAAGAACCGGCTTGGACAGCTGCGGGCAATTGCTTCAGGCTGCACACTGACGTCTTCCTAGGTCACTGTGCTTTGGCACAAACAGAGAGACTTCTGAACAAAAACGATCTCAGCTTTCCCCAAATTTCAAGAGTTCTGTGAAAATCCAAGGTGTCCTGGGTTTAGTGAAGCCAATATCCCTGATCCTTGCCTGGAAATGGGTCACCCAGAAGAGCAGAAAGGCAATGAATGGAGAAGAGAGCTTGGCTCTTCTCAGAACACTGTGCATGGAGAGCCAGGAAGGTAAACAGGACCTTGCTTTTATAGGGGTCATTTTGGGGAATAGAGAAATAGACTCTGTCAAATATTTATTCTGTCTGAATGTGTGTGTCGGTTGGCTCCTATTGTACACTGAGGTCACCCTGTACTATGCCAACAGTATACATATGCCTTAAAAACTGGGAAGGTCCTGACCTTGGCATTGGTGCATCTGCTTCATATTATTTCCAGGCTTGCAGTCGGCAGAATTATGAAGCAGGCAGCATGGCCTGGGAGAAAGATGTGTCAGCCCTTGCCCCTTTCCCCAGAAAATGCTGGCAAGAGCAGAGCAAAGCCCAGAAACCTGGAGATTGTTGAAGGAGAGGGCCAACGACGAGCAAGAAACCTTCCAAGATCTCTATTCTCTGGTTCCTCCCCACCGACGTGAATCACATCTCACCCAAACCTATGCACCTCTTGCACCTTGTGCTCTTGGTCACCAGTGATAAATTACATGACATTTCTAAATAGGCAGGTCCAAAGAGACATATGCCAAGCGCGGCAGAGATGGAGCTGACACACAGGGCAGGGACTCTGCCTGCATCGCACCCCTCCAGCAGAGTGTCCTGCCCAGAAAAAGGGAGGAGAACATGTTTCTTCCCCAGATTGCACGTCTTCAACTGTCTTACTACAGGAGGGAACCCCCGAAAGCCACACTTCACGGATTGTAATTCCCCGGTTGAATCAGGCAGGCCAGTGAAAGGGGAATCCAACCCAGAAATATTTTGGACTGTGCACAAAGAAACAGAGCTGTGCTCCCTGACGCCCAGCACATCTGTGCGCCTTACTGCTTACACTACAAGTGTGCTTGGACAGCAGCATGGGAAGAGCAGGCAGAGCCCCAAGCCTGGGGACGCAGCATCCAGAGCCATGTACAGGCTGCTCCGGTCGAAAGCAAAGCCCAGCCTTAGTCTCCTGGAAGGGCTGCTCTGGGCTGGAAAGTCTCTCTTCAGACTTCCTGCACCTTTCAGAAAAACACAGAAATCTTCATTTAGAGCCATCAACTGCTGATGAGTCTGCTTAATGCCAGCCAAAGACCTTCCACTATTTTTTATTCATGTTGTTTAAACTGCAGCCCTTATTCCTAGCCTGAATTTCTCTAACTTTGGCTTCCAGCCAAGAGATTTCTCTGCCTTTCTCTGGTAAATTTGAATCCCACCTAGCAACCAGAAACCTATTCCCTTTTTAGGTACTTGTAAACTATGAATGAATCACCTTTCAACCTTCTCTAGCAGTAAACTAAAGTAGCTCGAGAGACCAAAGCAGCACACAGAGTGCTAATACTGGAGTATGTCAAAGACAAAGTTTTACATTTTGGTTCATTTTCAGCTTCAACATCGACCTATTTCCTATCTCTGCCCTGTCCAAAACACAGAGTTGCACCTCAGAAAGTCGCGAGCTTGGCTCAAACAGACATGAAGATTTTAAAAGTGCCCCCTTTCTTTAGAGCTCTGAACATTTTGGGTCATGTTAATCTCCTCCCTGTTTGGTACTTTTTCAAACATGTTGGGAAAACAAAGTCACTAGCTTCATACATATCAAGATAACATACTATCCCTGGCAAACAGTCTCAGATGTATACCAAGCGGGGTCCAGGTCCAATTTCCCCACGTTTCCACCAGCTCCCGGCTTCCCAGCCTCCTCCGCACAGGTTACTGCTGCTCAGATGTGGCCAATACAGCTTTTGTCAGCACCAAAACACCAAACCAGGGCCACCCAAGTCACCCCATCATCCTGGCGCAGGCTGAGCTGAAGCTGCCGTTTCAGGTCCTCATCATCTGAATCTCATGGCTCTGGTCTGCCAGCGCGTGGTCTCCTCCACAGCTAGTTTAGCAACACACACCGCGCAGCCATCACCACCGCTGGGTTCACAAAAATGCGGAGGAGGTTTTTGGCTGTGCTTGTCAGGCTGAGGCTACAGGTAGCTTCAGGCAATCATTTTATCACCTTAATGATTCTATGATTCTATGATTCTATGATTTAGGATCCATATCTCTGGTCACCTTACACTCCTGCCAACCCCTCCTTTATCCTAATTCAAGTCTCCTCTCCGTGGGGGTGAAGAACCACCAGCCTCACAAAGCCTGAAGTGTTGGACAGAAGAGGTAGCTGCACTCCAGGCAATTTTTCTAACAGACAACCATGCCAAGAGTATGCTGTGTTGCAGAAAGGAAGGTTTAATCCTGGTAAAGCTGAGACCAACAATAAATACAGATTTTCTACAGGTTTTTGCACACTCCAAGGTCAGATGAACCCCAAGCAACCATTAGATCCCAGCCTACAATTGTGTAGGCTCTTTTGTGTAAGCCAAGAGAATTAAAAAAAAGGTGCCATGGCTGGGATCAACAAATGCACACAATTTCCTAACCTGTTTCAAGAGTTATGTTTCACTAAGAGGCCTTTGCAGGAGAGGTTTGCCTTCTGACAGCAGTCCTGGCATCTACTGCCAAGTTACCACCTTCTCATGGAGAGGAGAGGGTTGCAAAAGTCTAAAAAATTGAGCTCTAAACTACAGCATATGAGTTGCTTGAACATCCACCATAAAAGGACTTATATGTACACACTGCTTTAATTAATTCACTTCTGATTACATTTGATATTACGTTGAAGTACCTTGATGATAACAACACCTCTTTTACTTCTGGTACCTGGAGTATGCCTGAAAGCATCTTAGAGCCTCAACTCAAAACATCACTAATCATGAACGGGCAGAGTGCCCAAACAGAGTCCAACAATGGAGTGGTAACAAAACCACATCCCGCCCACAAAGCATCATACATAAACAACCCCTCAGCAGCATAAAGCAGAAGCAAGTCATCCTGGGGAAGGTGCTCTGTGGACTCTTTAACAGTCAGCAACACTAGCCACATACACCGCTTCAAGAGCTCTCTCTTGCTCACTGTGGGAGATCCTCCAGAGCGGACAATCTACAGACACATCTGGGATCTCCGGGCAACAGACGTCATGAGCAGATGTGACTTATCTTCTTGGCCTCCTCCAGAGGATGCAGTGCCAACCACTGGAGGGTCCCCCACACTGCCTGGCACACGGGGGGTGGCAAAATGTTTAGGTAGGTGGATCTGGAGAACTGGGAGGACAGGATCAATCTTTGTCTCTCTGAGCAGCTGAGGAAGAAGGCAACTTAACTTGAATTCCCATGGCCATGGAATAGGGAGGCTGAAAAATGCTTTCTCATGGGAATGTGAGGGAGATGTGAGGAGCGTTAGGACCTACAAACTCACAGGTGATGCCTTGACACGCCTACATCAGAGCAACGGCTTTCAGCACACACCCCCACCCGACTGTAATCCTCAGGTCAGGACACCCCTCCTCTGCCAGAAGGGGAGGGAAGCTGCACAGGTGATCTCTTGGAAACGGGCTGTGTTTCTCAGACTGCCCAAGCCATTGGCCCCAGGACAGCCCTTCAACACAGGTACCAGGGCTTCCAGCCTCCGGGCTAGTACGCTGGGGTGGAGAAGCTGCAGGTCTGGCAGTGTCTCCAAGGGTCTGCGCTCCCATTTCTCAACAAGGAAATCTGGACATCCAAAAGATGCCACAAGCACAGTCCTTGAGGCTTCCAGGCTCCTTGCCGTTGAAGTACAAGATCTGGATGCATGACACCCGCCTAAGCCATGTATCAAAGGTTGCTATTCCCTAAGCTCCTTCTGGAGAGTCCCCACCACTTTGCTGTTCAAAGTCTCACCCGCAGGAGTACAGGCCTTCCCTTTTACACAGGGCACCTCAGATGGGAGACTTTCAACGTTCTTCCAGACAGAAAATTCCAGAATTCATCTTTCAATGGGAAATGTTTTGCAGCCTCGACTTGCTCCAAATTCAAACACAAACTTTTGGAAAGATGGCAACTCCTTATCAAACAGAATTTTTCCCATTTCTGTCTTCTCTACTACAAGGTGAGGACACACGTCCCCGGCACAGGGTATCACCATGCAGGTCTGGAAACCAGACGTGTCTTTGGTGGGTCAGCATGCTGTGCACTGGGCTAATACATCTTACTTCTTGGCTAATGCAGCCCTACTGCTTCTGGTATGTTTGCTGCCTCTGTGGTTTTTATCAGAGGCAATGCTCCTTTGGTCCATGTTTGTTTTGGCCTTTATTTGACAAGGAGACAAAACTGAATCTCAGCAGCAGCAGCAGCTCCTGCCCACCTTGACTCTGACCGTTTCAATACTGGCTGCAAATGCCAGCTTGTCAAAAAGGGGCCTGCTCTGAAGAAAGCTCCCTCCAGCCAGAAGGAATGGAAACATGGGGTCCACTTGAAAAAAAGCCTTGCTTAACACTTTACATGCTCTAAGTGTTTGTCCTCCTTTTTTCTGGGTTTTTATAGAGAGGGTAAAACCGCAGTCCCTGCTGTGCACCTAGGCAGGCTGTGGCGTCTGCAGCTGGGACTCTGCACGGAGTTCAACTCTTTGGTGGCAGGGTCAGAAGAACTCCTCTGAGTCTGCGACCCTCCAATGCCCCTGAAGGTAACAGGGCTGTATTTAACTAAAGCCATATCTGAAACATGGGAGATAGTGAAAAAGCCCAGCTTTATTCAACAGATGGACACAACCTCCACAAACCACACACAGTCCAGAGTCTGTGTGAGAGAACTTTGATGTCAAACTGACATATTGCCCTATACCAGCCTCTGCCGCAACCTACCGGTGGGTAACTACAGGCTCCAAATCGAGAATATAAAATATAATATAGTATCTGTGATATGCTTTATGCTTTAGGCAACTTATATTTCCAGTTTATGGAAAAAGAATGATCAGACTTTCTCACAGCTGTTAACGTGACTGTCTCTGCACACTGCAGCAGCTCACGCAGATCTCTGCGTCCTGGGCAGGGGTACATGGCAGGTAAACCACAATGTCAAAGTTAAATTTCCAGGGGGCAGCATTCTGCTGTAGCCACTACTAGGCCTTTTAATTAACACATAGCCATGTGTCTCTTACTAGATCTGTGATGGTAGGGACTCCACTGTGGGAGGCAGCACTAGACGACGTGGCTTACTTTGGGCATTTACACCTCGCCTCCACTGTCCATGGGTCTATCTGTGCAATAACTGCAAAGACATAGGCTTCAGCAAGGGGTTATTAATAACCCAAAGCTCTCCAAGGACACGGGAGATGTACTCTGTGCCTAGCATGCACCATGCTGCTGTGCCCTTCCCACAGAGGTACACCAGAAGAGTCAGAGGCATATCGTTGTATTCCTGGGAGAGGTCCCACTTTGACAGCTGGAGACACTAGGTATGACAATGCAGGAGCCATTCCTCCAGGTCCTAGAGTGTCTGCTGAGGACATCTACCCAGCTGACTCACAGAGAATAGACAGTGGTATGGAGAGGACCCAGATGACTGGAAGTGTGAAGATGCTGAAAAGACTGAGATCAGCAGACCTGGGGTGGGAATGAAGATTGGAAACCTTGCCGGAGCCAGAATGACTGCATTATTCCTCCCTATATGTCCCATAGCATCCCTACCATACAAGTTCTTTTCCCTTAACTAGGTTCCTGTAGCCTCCTATCTCAAGGAGGAGAAATGACTACAATACCAATCCACAGTACTATATATATTTAAAACTGTGAGTTACAACAATCAGTATTTCCATGACCATTCCCATCGACCAAAGAAAATTGACTGGAAAGTCACAAGCATGTTTGCTGATTTAAGTTTGCTCTCTATAGGATCCCTCTGGCAGCTCAAACCACAGGAAAAGATGCCACAAAGCCAGCAAGTTTACTCTCCTCTTACAAATACTGGCTCCACTTACATAAAAGAGCAACTGATAAATTCCTCCTCCTCTGTCTTTCTCTTTCCCACACTTAATATTTAGTTATTCTTCTTTCAAGTGAAAGTTTTGAAATTGGTGTATGATTTGGTCCAGAGCCCTAGGCTGAAATCTCAGCTCCATTGACATCAATGAGCGTTTGGTCGCTGGGCAAGGATGTCTTCCCAACACCCAGGCTTTTCACCCAAATTGTTAAGACAGCTAGGGTATGCTTTTATCACAGATTAGGCAGAAATGCTGGAGGTGTCCATGCACATGGCCACTCAAATGCTTACCTGAACAGCACAATAGCTACAATTAATTCACATACAAACATCCAATGTTAACATCCAGGGCTGAAGTACTTGGATTTGCCAAACCTAGTACTCTATGAACACTAGCTGGTTTGCAAACAATGTAATTGGAGTAGAATTGCTATTGTGTTTGTTTGTTTTGAATATTTTTGGCCAGGAAGTTGTCCTGGAGGTATAGTTGAGCATAAGTGGTCTGGTGGAAAAATGTCATTCATTCTGTTCCTATTAAAACCAAAAACAATAGCCACACAAAGACAGCAGCGACAATTTCTGCTCTTCATGCCTCTAACAATGTGTTTTCAACCCTAAAGGCAACATCTTGTTTGTACCCAATTGATTCTGGGATCATATTTTATATAATCAAATATATCTTTGAACAAAGATATATTTTATGAACTGCTCAATTTCCAGATGACCTTGGAAACAGCAATTCATAAAATATAGCTTTATCTCTATCTTCACAATCAGCTAGAAAAATGGCCCACCCATACTCTGTGGACTGCCAGTCAAGACCCAGCCAACAAATGAATTATCCAGAGCATCCAAAACTTTAAAATACATTAATTCTTTGTTTCAGTCACTGAACACTAAGCACAAATTACTTGCCCTAGTACCCTGGTAAAGACCTGGGTGGCATCCATCATCTTTCAATCACCAAAGGAAAGTGTAACCCTGGCCCCAGGAGACAAAATCTAAGTTAGCAAAAAAACTTGTTTCATTAAAAGTTTATTATGAAATCTGTACATGGAACCACATATAGACCCCTTACGGTCATGGCAAAACTGAAGGCTATATTTCAGGTTACAGGGGAGGATTTGCTGATGTAAAATGGCCATTAGTGGAATCATCATTGGTTCCAGAAAGGGATGAAAAAACCCCTATTTGGTGTTTTACAGCTCTATCAACCACAGGAGTGTTTCTTTAAAACATGGGGAAAAGAAGCTCAGTTAAAGGGGAGATGAAATTCTTTTAACAGGGACTGCCTGCACTGCCTGGGCTCTCCCAATGACAAGAGGACAGAAGACACACCATCATGGACTGGTGGGAGCATTGCAGGTAATCTTGCAAAAGCAAGAGCCGCTGCAATGCCATGGGTACAGAACAACGCCAAACTCCACCCACCAAGCCCTTCAGATAGATCAGCAAGAAGGGCCACTACAAACAGATAAATGCGACAGAGTCTCTGAGCGAGGCGCAAGGTTTACCAAGTAAACCTTCCTCTCTCTGCCTAGCCCTGTCTTGTGCCCATCAAAGCTAGGTGTAAAAGCGAAGGACCAGAGATGCGCTCTTAGCTTTAGATAGCACAGCACTTCTGGACATCTCTTTCCTTCTCTCTCAATATATTGTATTTAAATAGAATGAGGACCCCAGAGGTGTTAATTACTGAGATGTGAGGTCTGAGGTCAGGAAGATCATAAACACACAGCACCGTCTGCAGCACCTCACTGCGGAGGGACTGTTCAAACGTGAGCAAAATCCCAGTGCACAGTCTGCCTCCTTCCCTGCCCCAGCAGACTTACAGGTGAGAGTCAGTTTTAACAAGTGTTTTTAAACATGCTTAACATCAGCAAGTAGGGAAAAATCACAAAACTTGGGGTCAGTTACGAAGATGTAAATTCAGGTCAGGCAGAGGTGCAGTGAAGGTCAGATGCGGCAGCCCAGCTTGCAACATATTTTGGATATTTCGACCTCCAGGGAAGTCCTGGGCCAGAGGACGTCCCAGTGTGTCATACACGACCAGGTGGAAACACTGCACAAAGCAGGCATTCAAGGAACAGAGCACTTCAATGTCCGGACAAATAAATTCGATTAGCAGTCTCTAATATTGAAGCGGGGGATTTTTAGCTTTTAACCTATAAAATCATATTCACTAGCATTCCGTGACAAAAGCCAACCACTTGCAGTCTTAATTACAATTTTTTTTTTCCATGTCTCTGCTTACTTTGAAAGTTCACCATTGTCTCTGGTAGGGTTTTGACAAATCCACCAGAGGGTATTTCCAAAACAGAAAGCCGTGTTTTTATCGGGATCTCCCCACAAGAGACCCTGGGGCTTGCATTAAAGACTTGTTTGTTCTCTGTAATGTTATATTAGAAAGATTAAAAGTTTTTCTGTTAGTTCAAGAAATGCTTTAAAGCACTGGTACCAAAAGAACCTCAGACAGTGACCGCAGGTCTGTTTTTCATCCAAACACAGGAAAAGGAAAGAAAACAACGATCATCCCTGAGAGAGCTTTTTCAAGGCAGCCAGATACATACATGCCCAAACGCCACCAAGTGTGGGTAGAACCACCACCCTATACTATAGTATTCTCCCCACGCCCAGGACGCCCTGGGTCTCTGC
>NW_009208683.1:0-6744 GCF_000690835.1 Fulmarus glacialis
TTCTATGATTCTATGATTCTATGATTCCCCCTCTGCCCCATTGAAAAAACAGCAGTAGGAGACTAGTCTATTTTCTTTCTTCCTCCTTTTGCCTCTCTCTTGCCTCTCCCCCTGACTTTTCCCTCCCAGTAGCCACTACTCCTTGCCCCACTATTGCACTATTGGCTGGAGTTTTGCTTGGCCGGTTTGCTGCAGGTATTGTGGCAGAGGGCACATAGTGGGCTGCACCCAGGCAGTCATTGCCACAAGTGGTTCTTTGAAGTTTCATCATATTCTGCTTGTTGCGAGTTTGCATCAATTTCTACATGGGATTTCAGGTTAATACCTTAATACATTTAATTTATAAAATTTAATTTTTCCAGTAAGAGACTGATTAGCAGTCTAATCTGTAGTCTTCTTGTGGGATATTATCCTCTCTAGCCCTATTTGGAGTAACTTTATTATAAGATTTTTAATATCTAGCTAAATTATTTGCTCAGGAAAAGTATTTGTGTGAATAATAGAGATGATGTCTTCAGTGCTTTCTGGCTAGGAAAAAAATAAATGGGTCCTTCAGGATTTCATTTTCAGTTTTTCCCTGAAGACATTGTGCTTCTTTTTACTGTTCCCTCAGGAATACTTGTTAGATGGTAAGAATGCTAATTAGGATTGTTAATGTGTTCTTTACTGTTGAATGACTATATAAAGTAGGGGAATATTTGAGAATATTTTGTTGATTTACATATGGACTACTTTGGACTACTTTGGAGAGGTAAAAAGTTATGTTTCTGTTTCTATTAGTAACTGCCCTGCTATGTCCTCTCCTCTGATTTTGTTCTCTGTTTATAGCACACTTTTCTGTTTGAACACTTATAAGTTGCCCTGCAACTTATTTGGGACATGGTTTAGTGGGCATGGTAGTGTTGGGTTGACGGTTGGACTTGATGATCTTAGAGGTCTTTTCCAACCTTAATGATTCAATGATTCTATGATTCTAACTTTCAGTATCTCCAGACCAATAAAATGAATTAAAAATGTGACTATGAAAACATTGTGTTGAAGGAAAGTAATGAAATGAAGATGGAAAATGCCATAATAAATTACATATTTTAATAAACAACTGTATACTGTAGAA
Source organism: Fulmarus glacialis (assembly GCF_000690835.1). Classification (NCBI taxonomy): domain Eukaryota; kingdom Metazoa; phylum Chordata; class Aves; order Procellariiformes; family Procellariidae; genus Fulmarus; species Fulmarus glacialis. The sequence goes on from NW_009208683.1 coordinate 1,115, forward strand.
TTGTAATTACAGAAAAACATACTTTACACAAGTAATTACTAAAGAAATTACGGGAGAAGCACATCCATTCATTGAATTAGAGAACATAAATTCTTCCTCTGATTGCATCTTCCGTTGTGAGGAGAGCAACCACAGGCAAACACCAAGCTCTAATAACACCATCTCTTTAGGATTAGAACTTACTGTTGGATGGGGAATGTGGAAATACTAATAAAAGGTTGTTGCTTCATGTACCCAAAGGGAATGAATGAAACGAGTTAAATGCAAAGCAAGAGCTTTGATCGTGGGTAGGTAACCTAGCCATTTCTTGTCTTTTACGTGCCTTTCAGTAGGTATTTGGGTTCAATGGGTCTTTAAGACATTTGTGAGTGTGTTATGTATGCATACATATGGCTTGCTTGCGTGCATTTTATGTACACAATGTAATCATAACCTGTAAGAAGAGAGTGGAACATACCTGTAGTATGATAGGAAATACTGTGTTTCCCTGTTGTGGAGTGTCTTTTACATGAGATTGAGTTTTTGGTGGCTTTATTGTCCATTTTGGATGAGAGCTAATGGCTGAAATGTTTATCATAATTCAAATGGGTAGTGTCTGCTTTGTTACCATGAGGATCTGTAGCATCAGGTCTCAGCCTCCCAACCATCCCTGGAGCTATCAGTGGGGTCAGTACAATCCAATTGGATCTTACCCACCTATGTTGGGAACTTTGAAGCAGGGACTAGTGCTACTCCAAGATAGGAAAAGATGAGCTGGACTACTCACAGTGGTGAATATAGCATGTCCCAAGGCATGTTCATGTTTCAGGGTTCAGCATCCAGCTGACCTGAGGGAAAATCTGGCAGTGATTTTCAAAAGGGGAAAGAAAATGGAAAGTCTTCTGAGTGGAGGTGTGATGGAAGAAGTTTGCAGCAGGGACCTGCTTTTTTGATTGCTATATGTTGGAAATAAAAAAGCTGGGGGAAAAGAAAAAAAGAAAAAATCTAATGTAAACAGTGAAAATCAACAGATCACATGGGAAAAAACATGCAGTATATGCAATGTGATACTATATGCACAAAGTTAGCACAAAGAAAAATAGCAATGTAATCTCATTCATTTAGTGTAACTGTTTCCTTAGGTGACCTGTGGACCCGCATCCGGTTTCAGATGGTTCATACCTGAGACCAGCCTATTGATTTTAATGTGTTTGTTTACATCTTAGATGATAAAGGTTGTATTTGGTAAACTTTAAAAAACCCAACCAAACAAACAAAAAAAACCACCCCAAAAGAAAAGACTCTGTCTTCTCAAGTCCATGTTTTTGCAGGGTATTTTTTTTTTATCTCGATAAATGACCTTTCCTGTTATTGTGTAATTAGACATCTTTCTCTGCCCTGATCTTTGTATGGATTGAGTTTAGAAGTATTGATATATTTTTAACTGCTATCAAAGCAAGGAAACTTGTCCATTTTTTTTCATCTATGTTTTCTATTAATGCCATCTTTTTTTTTCTCTACTGGTGACGTTGGGTTTTTTTATGCTTCCTTAGTCTATTCTTATTGTGCTGTGACTTCAAGAATGTTCTTGTAGAACCTGGTTGTATTTTCAACCTAATGTCACCAGCGAGTCAGTTCAGCACACATTCTTATTACAGTATTACTCTAGACTTTTTTTGTTTACTAAAAAACATCTGAGTTCTCTTTGAATTTTCTGTGCAAAAATTATCCATAAAGGTCTTCAATAGACACTGCACAAAGAAAAATGTATCTATGGGAATACAGTTTATTCCTGTTGTCTGGTATTGCTATAGGTTTTTGATCAACGCTTTATAGACAAAATGAGAAGTCCTTTTGCTTAATTTCCCTTTTATTTTCTCTTGATGATGATTTAAACATTTATCAGCTTCTCTTCCTGAAATAATGTGTATGGTAGGAGTATAAATATTATCTCCAAGATATCAGTCTATTACTTCAGAACAACAGAGGAACAAAGCTTGTTCTGTTACCATCTGACTCTTTCTGAAACAATTTCAGAATTCACAAAATGTTTGAACATGAACATTGCACAAATATTTGTGCTTCCTTCCTTCACAGTCACACAGGTATTTGCTTGATATTATTACTTTGCACAAAAATGTCATGAGGTACTAATGTAAAAATCCATTAATAGTAGATAACACAAGATGTTTAAACATCTTAGAGAGCCAGAAAAACTGTACTGGGATTAGTCTGTACAGCTTGCTTATAATTCTGGTTTAGATCATAATTTTAAGGAAGGGCACTGATCTATCATTATAACCTCTGTGTTTTATGCTCTGCACGAATTGTCTCTGAGACATGCTTAGATATAGAACACAGACCACGAAGTTGGCAAACACTTCAACAGCTTGGCATTGCTTCCACAAATTTGCAAAATAATTGTTAATACAGTGAGTATTTCGACACAGAGAAGTTAATGGACTGTGAATTATGTTATAAATTTACATCACCATGGCTATTTTGCACTCTCTGTATGGACAGACGTGGATTTGCGTGGATAGTTAATGTTAAGTAAATTGGGTATGCATTTGCAGCATGCTATTTTAAAGCAACTCTTGTTGTCACATTGCCTTTCCTGGACTCAGCTGTTCCAGAGGGGCTACCAAATCCTGCTTCAAACTGCTGCTTCAAACAGCAAAATTCACAGCATTATATTAGATGGTTTAAATTGCTGTGCGGCCCCACTTGGGTGTGTGCATTGACAGCAGCTACTCTAGCTGCAGGTCGGCAGGGATGGGAGTGGCTGGTAGCTGTGATCAGGGACTTCTTCTATCAGCACAGCAAGACCTGACCCTTCATGGTCTTAAGTACTTATGAGAGTGAACTTTATTTCTAAAACAATAAATTCAAACCCCAGCTTTATTAGACAGAAAATTCCACACAAATCTGAATCCTCAGTCTGTTAGTGTGAGCAGATTGCAATTTTTAAAGCAAAACAGTTTTCAGTGCAGATATAGTTTTTATCAAATTCTACATACTTCAAAATTGTCAACATTTGGTTTAGAAAATAATGAGAAATCTTATCAAATTCATGGCTTCTATGCTTTCAGAAAAAAACATTCTGATTTTTGTATTGAACTGAATTTAAAAACAAACAAGCAAACCCAAACCTCTAGGCTTTGTATAAAAAGATTTAAAATGTCAAGACCAGTATGGTGTGTTTCTAGGGAACACAGAATGTTTCTATCATATCCTTTACATGTCTTTCTGTGATACGTGTTTTAGGGAACGTGTCATTGGTGACATCATCTATACCCTCTTGTATGACTATTTTGTACTTGCTTTACTTACTGCACACAGAATTACTGAGCAATTCCAGCTTGTTTCCATTCTTAACGTCTAGTATTCAAAATGCAAAACTGTCAGCCAGATTAATTAGAAGCATGGATCTCATGGTATGTTACTGTCTTCCATTTGAATAAGCTGCTTTTAGCAGTTTGTCCAAGAAAAATAAAATGCCAGGAAGTTCTTGTGACAACAAGATAACTAATTAATTTCAAATTAATGGTGAGCCATTAGCAATATTAATACTAAATACTGATATACAAATGCATTATCGGTGAACATAATTTACCACCAGTAAATCAAGACATTCAAGAAAGAAATTGCCCCATACCTGTTTTGACCAGAAACTTTTTTTGAAGTATCAGTCTAGCTGTGTCTGTCAAACTCATCATTTACATTGTGTCCACAAAGACTTGTAAGTGCTGCCTATTTTGAACAAACGGGAATGATTTGTAACTCCAAACTTGAGAAGTCTTTGGAAATGCTCTGCAGTTATTATGCTTATTAAAGTTGATATTAGTGCATTAGAATAGATATTAATGATAGAGCAAAGTCAAATTTACTTAGCATAAAATTTGAGTGTTTTGTGGTGCATTATAATAGATTGAGTTGGATTAGTCCCCAGGCGTTCTCAAACTGGAATGCAATGGCACTCAAACCTTGAATAATATTCTTGTTCAATCCAAATGTTGAATTTTGTCATAACTTGTTCTTACAAGGCATTTAATCCACTTCCAATTTCCAGGGTAGGCTGATTGGGGATGTTACAGAAATCTTTGCACATATGTGAATGAATCCCTTGCTCTTCACAGGAGAGGTTCATCCCTGTAACTGTACATACAGTTCAGGGATGATGCAAACTGAACATACTCAACTAGTGAGATTTTGATCTCTAAATGCACCTGTCATCCTGTGCACTGGCCACAGCCAGGTCTGGTAGGCTGATTTGGCTCGTACTCCTGTGTTGAACTTGCCGATGTCTTAAGATGCAAAGGAGAAAACTGCATCACTGCTAGCTGGGAGGTACCATTGCTTCTTATTTATTTATTCCTGCAGATATGAATAGACATCACTGATTTAAAAACAGACTGATTGAGAGCAGGTACTGTAAAGGGCAAGGGGTTGTTCGTGTTTGTTTTTTCTTGTCTAATCCTCTCCAGCATCCTCTGAAATATGGGCTAATTCTCTGTGAAATCAATTAAATCAGTTATAGTGTCATGTAGACATAGCCTTAGATATACTATTTTATAATCATAGATTGAAATGGGCAATTTCAAGCCCATTTTTCATTGCTTTGAATGGCTTAAACACTGAGGTAAACGAGAGAGAACTGCATTTTTTTATTTGTAGGAAGGAAAACACTCTTCTTGACAGAGATTTCAACTTCCAGAAGTATGCAGCCATTAGAGAACTGAAGGTGCTTCTTGCCCTGCATACTGGTAGGCTGCACAGTTAAGTTCCTGTTAAGCTATTGTGGGCCATGGAGGTGCTAGCAAGCACATTAAAACCTGTATTAATAGAACAAGCCAGGTCTTGTTTTCATGCTGTTGGTGACACTTTTAGGTTCTAAGAACAAATCTGAAGATAAAAACGAAGTATTGAAGCAAAATATTTGTGTAAATGGCACATTTTTTTATAGCAGAAAAACAAAAAAGAACACTAGTAAGTTGAAGTGAAGCTGTGGTGAAGTTCCCACTGACTGGAAAAGTGGAAACATAACCCCCATTTTTAAGAAGGGAAAAAAGGAAGACCCGGGGAACTACAGGCCAGTCGGTCTCACCTCAGTGCCCAGCAACATCATGGAGCAGATCCTCCTGGAAGCTATGCTAAGGCACGTGGAAAATAAGGAGGTGATTGGTGACAGCCAACATGGCTTCACTAAGGGCAAATCAGGCCTCACAAATTTGGTGGCCTTCTATGGTGGGGTTACAGTGTTGGTGGATAAGGGAAGAGCAACTGATGTCATCTACCTGGACTTGTGCAAAGCATTTGACACTGTCCAGCATGACTTCCTTGTCTCTAAATTGGAGAGACAGGGATTTGATGGATGAACCACTCAGTGGATAAGGAATTGGCTGGATGGTCACACTCAAAGAGTTGCGGTCAACGGCTCCATATCCAAGTGGAGAGCAATGACAAGTGGCATTCCTCAGGGGTCAGTATGGGGACCGGCGCCGTTTAACATCTTTGTCGGCAACATGGACAGTGGGATTGAGTGCACCCTCAGCAAGTTTGCCGACAACACCAAGCTGTGTGGTGTGGTCGACACACTGGAGAGAAGGGATGCCATCCGGAGGGACCTCGAAGGCTTGAGAGATGGGCCC
>NW_009208684.1:0-23356 GCF_000690835.1 Fulmarus glacialis
CTTCCTTGCTGAGCCTGGCCTTCTGCGTGCCTAGGGACGAGCTGCGTGAGGAAACATACCTTTATAAAACCGGAGTCCTGTCTGGCCTGGGTGTTAGCAGAGCCCCGCATCCACTGGTGAGATTTTCCCCAAAGCTGGTAGCCGCTGACCCCCGCAACGTTTCACTCCCTCTCTGCGCAGCCGGGAAGCGCTTTGTGGTCAGCGGGGCTGGGAGGTGCCGGGGCCGGGGTTTACGATTTATTCTTAGGCTGCCCTTTCGAAGGGTTATCGTCCTCCACGGGGAGCGGCAGTGTGACGGCCCCTCAGAGCAACAAGAAACTGGAATGAAACAAATACAAGTAATTATCAGGCATTAAATCTAACAGTACCTGAAGGCTGAGCCCCCCACAGCAGGGCTGTGCTATTTGCCAGGCATCTGAAGGCTGGTTGATACGCTGTTAAATCAATAAAGGGAGAGGGGAGTGTTGGCAAAAATTTGTTTGGTGTCTCTGCGAGCTTAGCAGATAGTTTCTCGGTTCACATGGTGCTGGCTTGCTGGGTTTAAATTGGAAAGGTCATTATATGAAGCAGTAACTAGGTGCCGGGCTTGAGGGGAACACCTTAGGCAGGACGGCAAAAGGCCCCAGCCATTCACTGGGCCTCGCAGTAGAGCGCAGCCCTTCAGCTCAACAAGGCTGCGACCAGGCACTACCTGGAGGAATGGATATACGTTAGCGGTAGCTGTAGGAAGGATAGCAACAAGCTTTTCCTCCTGACAGAAGGGAAATTTTAAAAAGCCATTGACTTTGTCTGCAAGACATTTTCGCCTACTGTGTTCATTGCTGCTGGATGAGATTTTCAGAGCCATGCCAAGGGTGCATGTAGCTATTTATCTCCTGTGAAAATGAATGGAATACATCCATCTGGCGTTTCTTGCCAAGTTTCAGCCTCCTTGAAACTCCTCGGATCCTCTCCTCGCTTCTTCGTCAGGGAAAAAGTCTTGTCCCCCACTCTGCCACTGCGTGGGGGACTTAAGCAGTACGACTCAAGGGAAGGATGGCCTGGAGCAGCTTGAAACGTGGCATTGCAAGGAGTAGGGGAAGTGAAATGCGAGGAAGAAAAGGCTCAGGCATACAGCTGAGATGAAATGGATTATTTTAAAGCTTCTGACGATTACAGATCTCTAAATCTGAAGGAAAAAAAAATCTTAACTTAGTTTTCCTATAAAAGGCTTTTCTAATTAACTGAATCCAAACCTGGTGGGAAGGTAAACAGTATTGTATCTCTGGGCTTGGGCCTTGTAATTATGGCCCATTCAGAGAGAAATCCTGACCTTTCCAGACAGATGGGCTAACTGTGAATGCGCCCATCAGACAACCAGAAAGATCCATAAATGCCTATGAGGAATAAATTTCAAGAAGTCTTGATCAAAACTGTCAGGAGGCATAAATGCATCCAGATGGGAAACAGCTCAGAAGAACTTCCCGTTGCCACATCAGAGACCTGGAAGCTTGGAAAATGTTGAAAGTTGACTGTAATATGAGGTTCAAAGCTAATAGGCTGGATTGTCTACAGTATTGTGTTATGGCTGTAATCTCAGCAATGCATCAGGCGCCCTGGCTGGCTGATAGGAAGACTTCAACTCCCGAGGCAGGCCGATTCCTACTCCTTCAACAATATGCAGAATATTAGTACTCTTTGCTTGCCTTCCATTCTTTCACATCCAAACTTTTGGAGTGCCAAATACTTTGTCATCCTGGATCTGTGAGGTGGCTTGAGCCCTGTGACAGCATGTTCCCAGTCACATCTGATGAGCTTTCCCTGAGATTTATGGCTTTTTTCAGTAGAATCCAAACTGATCCAAAAATCATAAGAAGGTAGCAGATAACAAACCAGGTTGTTCTGTCGTGTTTCTCTGCTTTATTGATGTTGTATCATCTACATGTTTGGTTTCACTTCAAGAGTAAATGAGTTATCATTTCACTGTGACTATAGCAGGTATCAAAGAGATTCATTGGAGTATTCCTCTTGGCAAAACCAGGACCTGTAAATGTCAGGTGGTTTTTACAAATAATTTGGCACGCAGTCTTTTTGATAAAACTTTGACCTAGATCTGAACATATCCCATATCCCATTCTACAAGTTCAGACACAGAGGCTGGGTTGTATCTCTAAGAAAGAAGCTAATCAAAGGGAGAGACTCAGTGACAATATTTACTTCTGATGAGCATTCCCAAAAGAAGAGCAGATTGTTTTGCTGATCAAAATCAGAAATTCTGATTTTGATACTGTCAGGCACTAACAGGCTTGAGTGTCCCTACCCAGCCTCCCCTGGTCTTGCCCCCACCCTTGCCCATGGGCCGGGAGCCCCATTTCAGTACTGGCCTGGGCTCCCAGTCCTGCCTCAGCTGTGCTTGTAGGTGTGCTCGTCTCTAGCCCTGCTGCTGGCCGCTCAGTGATCCTGGCCCTGGCTCACTCCCTCGTTGTGTCGGAGGCTGTCGATGGACCTTGCGCCCAGCCCCTGGCTCTGCCCACTGCCTTCAGACCCTGCAGGACAGTGCGTGTCAGCGAGGGTACTCCCTGCACTGGGGTCACCTATTTCTCCTGGCTCCCCGTTCCTTGGGGATCATCTGGCCCTTGCTGCTCCCTGACAGGTACCCTGAATAACAAAAATCACAACTAATAATTTAAAAAGTCCAGCAAACAACACCTTACATCAACAAGAGGCATTTGCATCCAAGACCAGTTACCTTTTCTCTTAGGGATATGTGTTTTTTCATTGAAAATGCACCACAATTCGCATTAATGAGCTCTGCTATTGATAGCTTCTGCAGAGAGGTCAAGGGTCACCAGATGTGGAAGTTAAACTGTTCATAACTTGGGCCAGCCCTTCTGAGGCAGAGTAACAGTACTGAGAGAGGGAAGCTGCTACTGCTGTTGACCAGATTCTTCTCAGGAGCTTGCTTGTCTCCAGAGTCATCAAGCATTTCCTCTCCCAAGGGTTAAAATTCAATTTAAAATAAGATTTATGAAATCCTGAAAAATTTAATAGAGGTATGCAATGAGAATCATAACATTGTAATGAAAGAAAGTTGTGATCTTAATACAACATGGTTTTGGCAGGTTAGAGTAGGAAATGTAGGTATACTCAAGTATCCCGAATTACGTGTTAATATTTATGTAGCGCGGTGGAAAGACCCATGAGGTTAGCCTGTGGTACGCAGAGGAACCTAAATAAAACAAGCCCTCTGAGATCTTCCCACCCAATTTCCTAGGATCCTTGCCTTTGCCTTTTGGTTTGAAGATGTATGCCCAGAGCTAGCCATCAGTGTTGTTTCTGATAAACATTGCGCTAAGGAAAGGCAGGACCTACTACTTGTGTTCCTGGGTGACCTGGCAGGGTGTCTACAGAAGAAATTTAAAAAACCTGTGGGGTTTCTTACTGAACCCCTTATGCCCCTTGTCTGAAACCCTGCTACAGACCTAATCCTCCAAAGCAGTGTGCGGGTACCCTGCCAGCCAGTACCATAAGGTAGACTGCATTTCTTTTGGTAGCATTGAGCTGGGATGCTGCGTTTCATTGCCATGATTAACTTTTAACACTAACCAGTGTTAAAAACTAACCAGTTCCAAATGTAGAGGTAGTCTGACTAATTCTGGGTGCACGAAAGTAGGTGCGTGTCCTTTGGCTTGGTCCAGGCCTTGAAAAAGAAGCTGTACAGTAAAGTATAGAACAAGTGCATTTTCTCAATTTCACATGTTTTCACAGGACAATATATTTTTTTATGGTAGAAAAAAAAATTGACAGGCAAAGATTTACATAGCTACTGCATACTGAAATTCCTTCTCTCTTTCACTTATATATGCCTGTCTTCAACATATAGCTAACTAGGTTTCTCAGAATCATTAATGCATTTATTTTCATTGCTTTCCTGGGAGTAAGATACCCGTGGACCATAATTTTAAGCGCTGTGAGTTCAGACAGCTGCGTAGTAACTAGCAGCAACTCCTACTACTGGCCAGAGCCATACAAGATGCAGGCCTGGGCAGCTGCTTCTTCAGGAGGTTCCAGAAGTGCTGAGGTTTCTACACGGAAATGCTGCTGACCTGAGCTATCCTCCCAGCAGTGAAAATGGCCCTTGGCTGTGCAGTCCTGTTTGCAAATGTGTTGTCAGGAGATTTTTTTTCCTTTGGTAAGTGTCAGCCTTGCTTTAACAAGAGACAGCAGTGGTCTTGCCACCCCAAGGAAATGCAAAAAAAAATAAAGAATACTGCATTGACTTCTGGTAGAGAAGAGGCGCGATAAATGAAAGGAACCAATGGGCAGGCCTGAGACATGTTTACTTTGCACATATTACTTTATTATGTTTGGGAGGCATTTCTGGTAAAAAGAGGAGCATAATTAAGGAGAGGAATGTTTGTAATTGTAACCAGGGATAGAAGTCTGGGCCAAGAAGCTACACTTCAGTGTCCCTGGGGTGAGTTGGTCACCCTCACCAGGGCAAGAGCATCCAGAACTGGAATGCAAAAGTTATAGCCTCAAAAAAAAATAAAACAACAAACCAACACCAAAATGGCAGAGAGGCAAAAGAAAAAGGCTTTGATTAAAAGTTTTCTTTAAAGGGTAAATTGGGGCAGAATCTGTTTAGAAGTCTTCTCCAAAGTGAGAGACAAGAATGGGGTGAAGGGTTTCCTGAATGCACAGGGACGGGGGTAATCTGAGATGTTGCATGCAGTCTTGCTGAAAAGCTGGAAAACCAGAAGCTGTCTCCAATGCTAGCTTGGAGAGTGAGGACTAGCGAGAGGGAATGGTAAGGGAGCCCACAGCCTGAACCAGACCTTGCTGCTCAGCAAGATTTGACCAGCCCAAGCTGGAAGCGGGATGCTGCTGCAGAAGGTAGGAGAGCAACTGAGAGCTTCACCAAAATAGACGACTGTCAGATAGTTAAATATTGTCTGCTATGCTGTTTATCTACCTTTCTTTTTCTTCCATTAATAAAACATTGTTTATTAAGTCAACTGAGTCATGTTTGCAAATGAAGAAAATTAGCTTGCTGAGAACCAGAAAGTTTAGTTTTCATTTTCCCAAGCTTCTGGATGGGCATCTGGGTTTAGAAGTGACCCCTAGGATTTGAACTCAGTCCTTGTTGCCAGTCAAGTCCCGAAAGAAGGATTATACAAGTAAATGAAGTTTATCCGGCCCTTCGCTGCCCAAGGCCTCAAACAGCAGCTTCAGCTTCTTTTTTACATCCAGGCTATGTGGGATCCTGTCAAAACAATTCACTAGTCTCTTTCTTGTGGTTTCCTTAGCCAAAAGCACAGCAAAAATCTGTCCGTACTCAGCTCTGACCGCTCGCCCAAGTTTCGGGTTCAAGAAACTGCCAACAAACAGGAGGCAGTGTCATGCTGAAACGTCGGCTCATCTGAGACCAGCCACGAGTGACCAACAAAAGGCTAACAAAATAGCCACGGGAACCATTTGGAGAAACATGGAGCCATATGGGGTGCTATTTACTCAGTAGGAATGAATTTTGGGTGAGGAGGTGTTGGGCTGGGGGAATTCTTCAGAATGAAGCTACCAGGTGTCCTCCTCAGGGAGCGTTAGGTCAAGTGCATCCTTTCAGGATGGCTTAGTGTTTTCTCTTTCAGTAAAAAGACCAATCCTCTCCCCCAGCAGTGCACTTGCAACACATTTTACATGTGCTGGAAAAAAAACCCAATTTTGTGGTGAAGGTACGGGAGAAGAGAGCCGCTCTTTGTTCCCAGCATTGCTCTCAGCCCTCTCGTTGTGCTTGGGGAACCTCGCTTGGATTCCAGGCTTCTTTCCCTGAGCCTCAGCAACGCTTTCCCTGCAGGAAAGCTGCGGTTTGTGAAGCAGAGAGGCCCCATTAGTCAGTGGGGGAACCCGATCAGTGTGCACATGGAGTCAGCTACATACTGCCTTGCGGTGGGCAGTGCAGCCCTATGCCAGGACCGAAAGGCAGCCTTTTACTCAGTCAAATGGCAGTGCTCACTCCAAGCTGCTTCTCTCTCCCCAGTGTGGTTCTGGGACTCTTTTCTCCCATCTTACACTGCCTGGATGTTGGGGAAGTACAGCCCAGGGTGTACTGTGAAGTTCAGCTACCATTCTGCTACTGAGAATGCCCCTTGTAGCCTTTCCTCTGGCGCCAAATGCCTCTGACACACGGGAGGAAAGCTCTTGGCTATCACTCCCTGCAAGCTGAGGCAAGCTCTTGAACCGGTGCTATATCACTCCCACTCCACCTTTGGCTGCCAGCAGTCGAGTGATTTAGCCCTGCATCTGACAGATTCATCCAGGCTGGTTTCACCCCGATCTCACATTCTTATTTAGTCCCCAGGAGCACATGACAGAATTTGGAGGCTTTGCTATTTATTCAGTTCCTCACTGTTTGCTGTGCTGACAGTTGGCGTCACTGCTGTGTTTGAAATCATGGCTCCTGAAGTAGTAACCCCGTTTCTTCTCTCTGCCTTGACGATGTGAATCCAGGAGAGCTGCTGTGAGCAGTGACTGCGTTCAAACCCAAAGTTTGCATACGTTTGAGATTCTCCTGTTCAAGCACTCAGTTAATGTGTTTGCTTGGGCAGAGAAAAGGCTTCTGACGTTGGTGACTCTATTATTAGAGTGGCACAAAGCAAACTACAGAAAATAGAAAAAGATGTGTCGCCAAATGTCAAAATGCAGATCGCTGAAGTGAAATTGGATGTGGAATTTGTTCTGCGAGTAATGAAGAAAGGCCAAGGATTTATAAGGCAGGAGATGGGATGGTTCGTTCAACCAGAAAGAAATTGCGCATGAAGGAGTTTTGACAAGCTTTGTAGATAGAGTTTCAGCACCCAGAAGATCCTGTTTGACCGCAATGGCAACCAACGTGTTGGCTAATATTCTTATCGCTGCAGTTATTTCAAATGGTTTTCTAGCAGCTGCTTCTCCAGTCGTGCCTGCAAGACCACAGCATCCAACAGGTAATGTCTGCTCTAGTGCAGGATCGCAGTGCTGTCCTGTGGTATGTCTCAGTAGGATACCAGCCTCCTTTCATGGGTGTAATTGTTAAGTGGGCTGGCTGGAACATGAGTTGACAATGTAAGTAAAAAGAATGAAGAGAAGATTTTTGTATTATGGTAGGGATTACTAGGATACAACGCAAGATATTCTCAGGTGGAGTAACTCTCATAGCCCCACTGAAGAAACCGGCTTGCTGAAAATGTTGCGTTGCTTTTAATACATCCTTTTTATTATTGTATATTTTTTCTTTTAAATTAAATAATGTAGTTATTTATTACACTTTAATAATATAATTATCTCCTTATATTTATTTTTAATTATTATTTAATTATTCATTATTATTTTGTGTATTAAAGCTGTGTACTTCACAGCAAACTCTATCATTGAGCTGAACTGTACTAGAGATACGCATTTTCAGTAAGTGCAAGGCTACCTTTTTGAGGTAAACATCTCTAAGAAGAAAAATTAGGTGTGAATCCAGCCAAACTCTAGATACAGTTTTACATGTTACATTGAAGAAGATCGTAACACTTTTTTTTTTCCCCAACCAAGCCCAGCGGCAGATGTCATTGGAGATCCCTGTAGCAGATCAACAAGAAAGGATCCTGAAATTTTTGTCGTTGTTTGATGAAGCACAAGAAAGTGCCATTCCCGTAGCAGACCCTAAAATCAGTGGAATCGAAGGTAACTGCCAAAAAGTAATTGGTCTGGAAATTTGCAAATCCGCTACTGATTTTGCAGAGACAAGGTGTTGTATATAGCTGATTCTGTGTATGCCTTTTTCTATGATGTATGTAAGGGTTAGGTAACAAAAAGTGCCAGGTACCTTATTTCCTTGACTGTTGTTTTTAAATGTGTTTTTCTAAGGAAGGGATACCTGTATGTTTGGCTGTATGTTATGGGAAGATTTTTTGGGAAGGAGAGGTGAAACAAGAAAATTGTCTCCACTAAAAGGTTTTATAGGCATGCAAGTTTTCAGAGTGTTGGAGATATTTCTCTATGATGAAATCCGAAAATGGAGAGGAGAGCAAGCTGTGAAAAACCTTACTGCAAGCAATATGTCATTGCAGAGGTTTTTTGAGTATTTTAAGGGCACCTCATTTATTAATGTTGCTTCTGTATGTTTTACTTGTAGTACAACTTGCCATGTCATTCAGCACTGGTGACACAGCATGAGTCAAATATTGAAGCGATAATGATCATATCTGCAGGGCAGAGGTCATGTTTCAGTATGACTGGGAGCAAAAACACACTCAGGGAAGTGGAGGGATTTAAACAAGAAACAAACCCACAAGCCACAGAATTTCCATTGACTTCTATTTGGACGAGTGATCTTTTGCTTTTAGATCTTAGAAGAGGCTAAATAATTTCTTTTACTAACACTTGTAGGTCATGTTCCAGCTTCAGAAGGTGAATGCTATATAACCTGATTCATGTACACCATAGTATCATGCTATAAATGAGAGTTTCCTCGCTATGTTCTAGTGTGTCGGATCTACCATCTGCCTAGTTAAACAAGGATCTCACTTTGGTCATAAACTTAGTGTAGGTTCAATATTTGTCCATAGTCCTCTCGTAAAACTTTTCCACAGAGTAACAGGGAATCCATTTTAACTTAATGAGAGCCGAAAGTGTGCAAATGGAAACAAAGAACAGGATTTATGTGCGCAGTTGACGTTAAACTTGTTATTAACTGGACATGTTTAAATGAAGAACCTAAGCCTGTGAGCACTGAACGCTGCTCCAAGTCATGACATGAACATCCTGCTATGCAACCAGCATGAATTTTTAGTAGCCCGTAAACAATACCAATTCTGCGCAACAAAACCACCCAGCTAAATCCAAACCAAAAAGAGAGAGATTTGCAGCTTTCTCAGGTCAAATTTGGTAGATGTCTCAGCACAAGAGAATTGTGTCTGAATTTTATGCCTTGTCTGTAGGCATCTAAAAAGCCTGTCCAGTCTGCAGTCAGCCGAATTCGACTGTGGTGAGCCTTGTCACTGCCAGAGCTGCCACAGTGCCCAGTCAGGTTTTCGAACAGAGGTATTTATCATGAGCAGGCAGCTCAGTCTGAATGCTTCTGTGACCCAGGTCGTCTGACCTAGGTATTTCTGTACCAGGACAATTTCAAAGATCCCATCAGAGCACAGAACTGCTTTCCTGGAGACTCAAGGCTTGAAAGGAAGCTTTTGCGTAAGTGGAAAAAATGGGTGAAGTTTTACAGTAGCAAAGCAACTGATTCAGCACAGAAGAATACAGTTACCCACCCCACCTCACCCCCACCTCTACTTTCAGTTAATTGCCCTCTGATTTAGTATTTGCTTTGGAGTATACTGTGGGCAGTTTTCTGTCAGGTGCACCTTCATTGTTTCAAAAGCTGCTTTTTAAGCAATATTGTTTGTGGAATCGGACCGTCACGTGCTCACTGCGCCGACTGTTTACACCCACATGATGTACTGGTAAGTAAGTAAATTTCACTGTCTAGTGAAAAAGTTGGTTATATACTATTATATTATTTGCTTCCTGTTCCCAGCGTTGGTCCCCTTTGAGTTATCCTCAGGGAAAGGGAAAGTTGTAACTGTTTTCTAAAACTGGAATTTTCATCTCCTCAAGGATTCCTTGAGGATTCGGCTAAAATGTTCTCATTAAACTAACTTTGGGGTAGAAACCAAGCATCTTGTCTGAAATTGTGCAGTTTCTGTAAAACCTGGAGCATGCCGAAACAGGGAGCACCACCTAAAACCGTTTCATGAAAGTAACTCAGCGGGTGCTGCGTGGCACTGAGGCTGAATATTATTCTCTCTCAGTGCCTTTGGAATTTGAAATCTCAAACATATCGAGCATGTGTTGAATCTGGAAGTCTCCTCATTGCTCTCCTAGGCACACATGTATAGGATGGACCACTGAGGTTTCCAAGTCTGAGCTCTTCACCCAGCCAGCAACAAGTAGATACATTCGGGGACTGCTTACACTGCCTTTGCTAGACATTTATTCTAGCAGACATTATTTTTACCCTCCGTCTGTCATTTAAAGGCATTGTCTTTTGTGCCTTTGTGCGTAACATTGTGTCTAGATGATTGTGACATCTCTTAAGAAGGGGTTAAAGCTCTAAAAATAAATTTGCCTCTGTATGTTTGATTTGGTTTCCTTCAGTTTTTTGTGGTCTGCTGCTTATCTTGCTGGTTCTGGCTGAAAGTGGCAGGGCAGTGTTCATCCACTACACTGGCTAACCCAGACTTGGGTGGCCATGCTTCTCTGTGCAGAGCAGGAGTAGGGATACATTCACCCAGCGCACACCTGATACTGCTCTTCTCAGGATCACTGTCCACAAGCAGAGGCGTTGACCAAGAGCCTCAAATATATAAAAAAGGCACTTCAGTGCCTTTCTCCTGGCTACCCTGTTGCCTACTGCTCCTGAGTTAGGGCTCAGACTCTTTGTAATGCCTGCAAAAAGTTACGTGCTTGGAAACTTATCTGAGCAGGGAGCTAACTACATAAGCAATAAGTGAAATACAGAGCAAGTGCCTCAGACTGAAAATAAGCCTTCTGTGCTGGTGTCTCAGGCCAGCGAAAGCCCCAGTCTCAAATTGTAACACCTTATCTGTAGTTAGGCACTTGCAGAGCTGGTGTTCCTGTTGCTTAAAAAACATGGGGACTTCTACTGCTTGTATGTAGCAGTAATGAGTGGTTTGAGCACTTGTTCAAGAAGAGAGTTTTCAGTGTCAAATCTGTCTCCTATCTGAGCCACAATGGTGTTGTCAATCTCCAAAAAGCATCCAATTACCAAGATCTCTTTCACTCTTAACTGTCATACAAGTAGTAAAATGTTCATTGTACTGTCAAGAAGTCAAAGCAGCCACCTATCCATTTTAAAAGGTCTCAACAACTCGGTTGTTCATACCCTAATCAGGGATAGAAGTGATGCTGGAGGTGAAGCTGACCTTTGAGGGACAGATGATAATGCTACATTTACGGAAAGCCAAGCTGTGGGAAGAGCCAGCTCTGCTAATTTTCCTCGTGGATGCATCTTGTTAAATGACGGATCATGCTGAAGTGTGCAGCAAGCAGAATCATCGTCTTCCAGAACAGCTTCTAACTGTGTTCCCTTTTTGCATTTCAGCTGATGCCAAGACGCATGGCAAGAAAGTCAAAACGGTGAGAACAGGCAGCAGCTCTGTTTTCTTGTATTTGTTACTCTAGTTGTTGTCTAATAGCCATATAGCTCTCATCATTATTCAGTAAAGTAAGCAATGCTGTGTTGTTTCCTGCATTGCCAGTGTTCTCCGTTTCTAGAGGCTGCCTCACTGACATTGTCCTACATTTGTACTGTTTTGGACAGGAAGGTGTAAATGAAGGTCCATCTGATCCTCCATCTGAACTGAGCAAGGACCTCCTGGAAATAAGTCCTTTACATGGGAAGAACTTCTGGAAGCCTTCACTGCCAACCTCCTGGAAAATTAAGAGAGGTGGGACTTAAAGAGTGATGCTGTACCTTGTCTAGCTAGTTACTGGGTCACTTTGGTACCATGGCTAGTGTTGTAGAAGGTGCTAGAAGTGCCTGACTAAAAAAATGCCTAGTGTAAACCATAGCTTTCCCGCTGAAACACTTTCCCCTAACATATATCCACTGGTGAGACGTCAGGTCAGTCTCTAGGGCCATCCAAACTCTGGATTCAGGCTAATCATGCCAAGCGTTGATGAGGCCCACAACAAAAAGGGATCTATCTGGGCCATGAAAATCACTGAAGGGTAACCAGAGAGCAGGCATTTTAGCCATTATCAGGTTGAATCAGATCTGACCTTATATTGCCAAAGAGAACAAATGCACATCTCCCCATGTACTTACAACAAAGTCTGTCTCAAGAAAGCTCTTAGGTGGTTGGAGTTGGAGTGTGAGAGACCTCACTTCACCACAATTTGCCTCATGTCTCTGGACCAGAAATATTTTCTTTGTGCCTCCTTCAGTTCTGTGGGTATGAAATGAGAATAACAGCTTTCCTTTCGTGACAAAGTGTTGCGGTTGTGAATATACTTCTGAGGCATTCAAATGCTACAGCAATAGGGGTGAGATAGGAAGCTGGCTAGAAATGGTTTCAACGTTTTTTTGGCATGAAATGTTTTGGGATTATTTTTTAAAAGACATCTCATTTTTAACTGGCTTTCAAACCTTTTAAAATGTCAACTTTACAAATGAGATGTTGTTTTTAATCCAGATGAATGATTTTGACTGATCCCCCATTAGATTTTATAATATAATTTAATGGCAAGTTCTTAAATTCCTATTTTGGTCATGTAGTTTCTTACAAAGTTTTGCCTATTACTCAGAAGAAACATCTCCCTTCCCTTGTCTCAGTTTACCTCTTTTTAAATCTTTTGTTCTTTCATCTTCTCCTTTTCTACTTCTTTCTTTTCTTCTTGACCCTTCTAGTTCCTGTGCTTTGGATTTATATTCCCGGTAGATATATAAGTCAGTAATTTAGTACCTAGCTAGCAGTTCATAGCCCTGAGTAGCAGTGAGAATCCCAAGTCACATTTGTCTTTTTTATGATTTGTAATTAATTATTAGCCTTCTGCTAGTACTGAAAAGCAGGCAAAACAGAAGAGGGAACACTTACCTCTTCGGTCTGTCACACTTTTTAAGTCAGTTCATTAGTCCAAAGGTCTAAGTCATGATTTTTGCAGCTGAGAAGATTGATAGTGGTAGATGTACTTCACTTCAACAGCACTTCAACATTGTTTAACACACATTTGATGTACTGGAAGATTTGAAAAGCCAAGCAGCAAGCAAAAAACAATTGTATAAATTAAAGTGGGCAGAGTAATGTTTTGGAGCTTGTTACATCTTGGTGCCTCTTTCTGCACACTGAGTACCCTTCAATCCTGCCCAAAGCTGCCCTTGGGTGGGATCTCCTGATTCTTGCCCCTCTTACAGTGGGGTTCAAGCACAACATGAGCCATTCACCCCACTTGCTTATCGCACTGTAGGGCCAACTGAATTTGCGTCCTGTCTGGTCTATATTTCTATGAGCCCTGGGAGAGCTTCTAGCTGGAGGTGTGCACTCTGCCCCAGCTGGCACGAGGCCTGAGTGAGCAGCTCCTCTGCATGCCATAGGTAGAGACACTATGCTGCTTATGCCAGGGGCAAGAAACCCACTCTTTGAATAAGGAAAAAGAGGATGGAGACTAAAGCATTCCAGTGTCTTCCCACATTTATCTAGAAACAACTCTTAACTCGGTGAGAACCACCTTGCTGTGGTATTAGGGGTGTGTCTACATGATACAAGCAGGCTATTGTGGATACCCCCACCCCACTGTGAAGCAGGGTACTCTAACCTGAACCGAGCGTCATCTTGGTGCAGAAAATCCAGGTAACTTAGGCACTTTGGACAGCTGAACCAGGTTAGAGTGCTGTTGCACAAGCCTGCAAAGCCAAGGTCACTGTCTTCATGAGGATGCAGGAACATGGTTAGCTGCTACAGCTGCTCTCACCTCTGCAGCAGCTGTGGTTAGTTCATTGATGCGGTTATCTGGGTGTGCCTTTGCTACCACATTTCCCAAGGCACAAGCTTTATCTAGAATGAGATGGGAGAGGGAGGGGGGAGGTGGGGAGAGGCCTTCAATTTAGCTCAAGTTACATCCACAGTGATGTGAGCTCTATCAGAGGAGGGTTTGCTGATACCAGCAGAGGAGCAACCTTCAGGAAGACTTGTAGTGATGCAATGGTAGAGCTTTCTATCCATATCACAAGGTATTATAACGAATACTCTTACTATATGGACACATCCTTATCACCTTGCAGCCTGTTAGCTCAGGCACCCTTAGGCACAGAGGGGCTTGTAACGCTCTTTGCTACAGTACAGTTATGCGTGAGGCACGCAGAGCCTGTACATTGTGTCAGGGGGATTTGATACACAGCATCCTCCTTGCAACCTGTGTACGGTCCGAATCCTTGTAGCCTCTCATGTGAGTATGGCTTCATTACCTGGAGCAATTTACAACTATTTCAGTGTCCTACAATGGAGTGAGCTAGAAGATATGTTCTGTGATTATTCCTATAGGCAAAGGAGCAGCAGAGTTTTCACCTCTAGTGACCCCTTGTCTTCACTGCAGATCACTTGAGAGGAGTGAAACTTCTAGTAGCTCGGTGCTGATCCTGATGTTTTCAAAATGAAGAACAAGGAGTTGGATGAAAGCAACTTTTCAAATATTTTTCAAAAGAAGATACATGTTTAGTTTAGGTCTTGTTTTACTTTTTAATCTTGAGTTGAAAACCAAGGTTTGGTATTCTGTGGTCTTTTTTCTGTTCTTCTCCAGCACTTCTAGCTCTCATTTTTCCCCTTTCATCACTGAAAAAAATAAAATAAAAGGGAAGGGAATGATAGAAGGAAGAAACACAAGAAAAACAAATGCCCTCAGTTTTTGAAAAGGAACATTTATTTTGATTTCAGCTCATTGGTTTGATTTAATCAAAAAGTTGAACTATTTTCAAATTTTGAAATAAGACTCTTGTTTCCCTTAGTTCATTTCCAAAAGAGATTTTTTTGTTTGCATTCTGCTCGTCAATAAAAACATCTTAATCAGCAGGAGTCCAGTTTAGGCCAGGACCTGGAAAAACCTTGCTCCTTCACTTCTTTGTGGTTTGCTAGTGAAGGAAAACTGAATGCTGGTCTGAGGCAGGCATTAGCCACCAGCTTGCTTTACCCCATCGCTTGTGTGCAGGGCCTGCATTTGGGTTTTTGTCACGTGAGACAACTAAGAGTAGTTCAAGGATACGATGCCAATTAAGACTGCTCTCAGGAGAAGGTGGCAGTGAGCCGTGTGGCAAACCTCCGCTCTCCCAGCCCTGCCAGGTTCAGGATCTCTCACTCAGTTTGTAGGGCAGCAGCTCCTGTGTGTGGTCAGTAAAGTCACGGTGAATGTCCACAGAACCACTGTGAGCCTTTAAGTAGCTTTTAAGGGTCCATGGGGGGCATCTGGGTGGCTGGCAGCGATGGGGTGATACCAGCACTTGGGGTGGCTGGTTTAGAGGGAAGTTTGCTGACCTAGTCAAGGCTCTACCATGGTGTGGATAGTTTAAGTTGACTTGAACTTTCAGGGTCATGCCTCACCTTATCAGTTGATAACTGGTTCTTGACAGCTTAGAAATAACCTAATAACTTAGAAAAAACCTGGCTTTTAAACTAAACTTCAACCAGTTGTAAGGAGCTTGTGAAATGTAGATATTTGCTTATACTCAAACAAATAGCATGTTGATACAGATGAGGGATACTAACTTGCTTTCATGAGGTTTATTTTTTCATTGCTTTGAAGCTATTTTTAAAAAAAGAATGCATTGGGGGAAATATGTTACAGTTAGTTACCCTGCATTTGATTTTATTTCAGCTTGCTTTTGGAAATACTGCGTTGAGCGCAAGTAGTGTTTAACCCTCAAGTTGATGGGTCATGCTGAAGACAAAGATACTGAAATTGAGAAATCTTGAAGAGTTTTCTACACAAGTTGTTGAAGAGTAATTAATAAAATAGCTGTCTGACCGTATTTGCCTTGCGTATAATAGGTGTTTAAAAGGGACATGTGAAAATTGTATTTAAAATGATAGTATAATAAAAACATTTTTTGTACAAGCAACACCACATAGAAGACTACTTGTGTTAATAAGCATTTGGAAATCAGTATCTTTATCTCTGCAAACATGTCTTTAAGTAATGGAACATGATCTCTGCTCTGGCATAGGATCAAGCACTACAAATCTGTGTCTAGATATTACATCTTACCGTATGTCAAGGCCACTCAGACAGCTGGTGATACCATTGACACCACAACTTGCTTTCTCTCTCCCTTTATCTCATCTAATTTGTTCTCCAGTAAATTGTTTAAAAAAAGATATTTCAATGGTCTTTTAAAAATAGAATAATTCAAATATGGACAAAGGTATTTTCTTAAAATAATGTGTTTTAAGAAGGGCCAGACTCAGACACTCGAAATGTGTAGCAGATATGGGTTCATTTACTGTCGGATTGTGCGGACACTTGGCTCACCCCATCCCAGGACAAATGAAGTGACTTCAGTTTTCTGTTATGCTGGGTTATTTCTATCACGTCTCTACCCACATTTTCTCCCTGTGTGGCCTGAACTATGCAAGCACCAATCATAACGTGCTGCTTTAGGTAGCATCATGCGTGCCCAACTATCCATCATGGAGGGCTGGAGCGAACAACTTCTTTTGCACGAGTAAGAGGAGTAAGGAAACCACAAAACACTAGGTTTCACAATCATCGGTGGCCACAAGCATTTAATCAAATATCCTTCCAAGCAATGTCAGATTTTAAGGAGAAAAAACACCTGTTTGCTGAGTGTCTGAGGCTTTTTTTCCCCTTCACCTGACAGTACTGGAAGTGCAGGCATGTGATTCTGATGAAGCCTTAGGAAAAGAGGACAGGGAGAGGGAGGTTAAATGAATGAGCTGGAGGCAAAAAGAAGCTTCATGGTGTCTATAAACCATAAACATGGGCATAACACAAAGCAGCATGATGTTTCAGGCACATACGGCTCTTGCCCTTTTCGGTCAGCAAGGACGAACGGTGATGGGCTGCCACTGAGCCCTGGCACACCAGCTCCTGACCTGCAGCCGGCTCCGGATGCGGACACGGGTGCTGCATTTGGGTTGGGAAAGCAGGCAGGGCCAGGCCATGGGGCGGTTGTTACCATCGGTCTGGGGGAAGGAAGCCAGTGTGGGATCTTATGGAAGAGAAGGGTGATATTTATTCTACATGGCACATATTTTACTCATTTTCAGTGTCCTGTGGGTCATCTGCACCCAGACACCCGCCCAGGCAGTCTATGTGTGAGGTGGCAGGCCAGTGCTACTGGCTGTGGAGTCCTGGCACAGCTCTTCGGTTCTTCGCTGGTGACAACAAGCTGTTTTCTGGATATGCCTTTTATATCCCCTAGGGATCTATCAGGATCTTTAAGTCAAAGGCAAAATTCTTGCTTCCCATTGTTCTGCTGTTTTCTTTATCAGGATGTTTTATGGCTCCTCTCCTGTTCCTCCTCATCTCTTTACTTTAGCTTGAGGCTTCTTGCTATCAGGTCCTTTGAATGAAATTACTTCTACAGTGCCCTGTAGCGATTAACGTATTCCTTTTTTTAATCCTCGTTTTTCTGTTTCTTCTAGTGCTTCCACACGTGCATTTTCATTCACCTTCACCAACCTCAAGACTTGTGTTACAAATACTCTGACCTGTGCCAAAGAGCATTGCTCTCATCAATGTCCAGGCATGATTTGGAGATAGGTACTGTTCTCCACAACCAGTGTGGCCACCCTGTTTCCAGGAGGTAGGAAAGAGCAGTACGGATGTGAACCACACATTGCTACATGCTCTCGGGGCCAGAGAATAGCCCAGGCTCTCTGTTATTTATTGATGATAAACAGCCATAACTGTATATATGGTGAGAAGTAAGAGAGGGCCAGGAGGAGGCTCATGCATTCCAGTTGCTGCAAGAGCTGCCGAGCAGCGTGGACAGTCCCTGGCTGCTTTGGATCATCCCAAGTGGATCTCCCCAAGAACAAGCAGTTACAAATGTGGCCAGCCCCAAACCAGCATGGATGTGGGACAGTTTGTGCTAGGTGGCTGAGCGGTCAAGGATTACACCCTGGCCTTTTGGTTTTTTATTTAGCAGTAATGGGCACAGCCAGTATGTATTGCTCCCAAGATCTCCCTGCAGGTCTGCGACATACGTGATTCCTCCAAAATCAAAGCTGCATTAAATTTTGCTTCTTATTTCTTAAAATCCACTGTTGCAATGCATCGTACCAGGAAATTACCAAGGAAATAAAGACAGAACACTGTTCAAATTACTTATGAATTTGTATATTTTCTATTTAAATTTGTAAGGCATATGAAAAGAGTATAGAGATTTCATTTTTTATATATTATATATATATGTATGCATTTGAAAATACAAAGTAACCGTTAGTAATATGTGATGAGTGACTGCTCAGCTATCAACCCCAATATGAGAGTTCACAATTGAGGGTGGAGGGGAAAGGTATTGTGTCTGTTTTCTCTAAAGGCAAACTAAAACTGCATACTGAACAATGCTTACAAATAATTGTGAAGATAGCACATTTGCATCAGAACTGTGTAGTGTGTAAGATGAAGACACCGCAGACACAATATATCTGACACCAACTATTACCGCTGAGTAATGCTTTGTTAGAAAGCAAGCGCATGTTTGACATGGACAAGAACGAATGACTAGTCTATAGCAGTCTTTTTGTGGATATAGGTGCTACAAAGGCTATTTTTAGCCATTTTCACATCTATTTTGTACATACAGGCAAAATCCATCAGAAAGAAACTTCCAGGAGACCCTATGACTAAAGCTTTGCACCCTCTACTCCTGTGTGCTTGCTGAGGGCCTGCTCAGCAGAAAGCAGCTGTGGACGTCACTTTTTGTAGCCCATACATCTCCAACAGCGCGCTCCCTGATGTCAGGCTAGAGGGTGTTTCTCACCAGTACTGGCTGCCTTGAACACAGACTCATGCAGGGCTGGAGGGGTTCACCTAATCCATTCCCCGCCTAAGGCAGGAGGTAGGTTCCTGATAGATACCTGTCTGACCAGCTGTAAAGCTCTCAGCAATGAAGTGCTAACAGCTGCCCGGGAAAAGCCAATACGCTGGAGCTCAACCAGGAAAAGGAAGTATAGAAGGACTGTTTCTTTCTTAGACCCTCTCCTTCTCTTTGCTTTCCAAAACCAAATGAGTGTCATGGACGGATGACAAAGAGAGACCCTACATCAGTAGGATCACCCATCTACATCACCCATTTCTTCTGTCAACAGTGACAACCAAGTCTCTCCCTCCTCTCTTGTTGAATATTTATTATCAGATACTCCACAGGCCAGTGGCAGCCTGTGTTCCTCTCTTTGGGAGCACCAGGAGGGAAGTTTGATGGGTTATGCGGCCCTGAGGAAGGAGAAGGCAGGAATTGTTATTTATTTATTTATTTTTAATTTCAAAGACGACTCACACAATGTGAAAAGGAGTTGTTCTTCATTGACCTGCCCTGCAGGTCTCTAGCACAGAGGAGAGGGCTTCTGGGAAGTCAGGTGTGGTCCCACCTAAAGGCTGACCTCTCTCCTGAGTTAGCCAGGGTGCTGCACGGGCACCAGCTGCTGGCTTGCGGCCCTCCGAGGCTTACAGAGAAGCAAACAGAAACCCTCCCGGTAACTGTGAAGTTTGGCAACAACTGTGAAACAGAGGTCAGAGGCAGCAATAATGACAGCTTAAATGTGTGTTAGAAACAGGGCTATTTCTTCTCAAGATTCAGCAATTTAGCATAAGTCACTAGTCTGTAATATTGCTATAATTGTGTGACCTACACTGTTTCCCTAACTTCAACAAATGCTTTAATATTGACTGATGCCTTTAACTTGCAATGCACAACAGACATTCATGTGTGCAGACATCTGTACAGACACACAAACATACACATATATAATTTAAGAATGAGCAAATAATGCTATACAATCATTATAAAAGAAGGATTGGCCAATAGCAGAACTTAAAATTACACTGCAGAATGTATGCTGGCTTTTGTTTTTTCCATCTTGGCTGGTGCCCATCTAAATCTCAGAAGTAATAAAG
The DNA here is from genome assembly GCF_000690835.1 of Fulmarus glacialis. NCBI lineage: Eukaryota > Metazoa > Chordata > Aves > Procellariiformes > Procellariidae > Fulmarus > Fulmarus glacialis. Next base: position 19,651 of record NW_009208684.1, read on the forward strand.
AAAGGAGGCATCTTCTGTTTATTTCATTCTCTTTGCAACATCCAAATACGCATACTCAATTTCTTGATCAGCAGGACAAGTGTTTGTAAATTCATCTCTTGCATATGCATTGTTCAAGTATCTTGAAATCCCTGTCATTTCAGGAGGAAAATCAAAATTTCTGTATTTTTTTGCAACAACCTTTTATTAAAAGAAAAAAGAAAAATATCATTACACACATGATCTGAAAAAAAAACCAAATCTACTCTTTATGCACATTTTTAATTTTCAATGTGTAAGTCTGTCGTTATATGCAACGTAGGGGGAAGGGAGAAGGAAAACCAAAAAAATCCAGAAGACACGGGATGAAGAAAGCTAGATAACAAACTAACTCACTTAAAAGGATTTATTTGGTATAAATATTCTGCCAGAGCTATGCAGAGCTATATGGACCAGTAGACCACACCTGGAAGAGATGCAGCTTAAAACAGCAAAGGAGCTGTTAAGAATTAACAGAATAATCTTAGAGTAATAAACTGGCCCAGACTCGGATACTTTCACTGAAACAGGAAGGGAAAACCTGAATTAAAATACTAAATTCCAAACGGCTAGGGAAAGCAACTATTGGCCAACACCTAATCCCTCCCTGTTGGCCAGCAAGGATGGTGTGACGTTCATGCTCCACCATCCTTCAGACATTCACCTGACATAAGGTGATTCTCCCTGTCTTGGCTCTGCTGACCCTGCCACCTCTCGCGCTTCGCTCTGCCTGAGCTTTGCGTGGGCGTGGGAAAGGGCTGATTCCCTTTGCTGCTCTCTCTGGAATAGGTTCAACCAGGACATCTCTGGGGAAAGTTTTCACTTGTGGAGGTGCCAGAAAGCAACTCAATCCACTCTTCCTCTGACAAAATAGTAGTCAAAAAGGAAACTTTCTGAAGTGACCTTGCTTGGTTGAAAACCGATGAATTTGCATTTCTCTTCCAGAGCCTGGTTGGCTCCAGAGTAGCCCAGGGCCAGGCTGTGGCAACAGCCGGACATCTCAGCCACCAGGACTGTTAGGTGTGCGCAGAAGAGGCTGGGAGCCTTGGCTGGAAGGCAGTGGGTGGTGGCTACCCTGCCAGCGTTATTGGTACTAGTGGCGATATTCAACAAAGCAAGAGTTTTGAATTAAAGGTGGGAGAGACAGGTTCGAATTTCAGCTTTTGCTGGCTTCCTGAATTGGCATGGACAAAATAATTTAACCTTACTGATCCATGGCACTTTGCATATGAAATGCAGATGAAAACACTTCTCTACAGCACTGAATACAGCACTCGTTTCATACTTGTGAGAGGCTTAGCGAGTGCAGTCACAGCCCAGATATGAAACCAGATATTCTAGCTCCAGAGTCATCAGTTTGAGGATCTGCCTAGCTGTGCTACAATGAAATGGCCTTGTGCATTAGCATTCAGTGTCCCTACACAGCTACAGTGTGGCCTCAGAATGAAGGATTCCTCTGCCTTTTAGAAAAGGACTTGAACTTCTGTGTTGCCCTTCTCTACAGGAAGCTAAAAAGCAAATGCAAACCTTGATTATATGGAGCTTTGGTAGGAGGTTGCAATCCGCTAAGGTGAGCTCATCTCCATCCAGGAATTTCCGGCTGGAAACAGTGATCTCCTCAGTGCTGTAAGCATCAATTTCATCAGGCAAGGGGCTATTTAAATAGTTGTCCAGCTTCCTCAGGGCTTTAAGCAAAGATTTTTCCAAATCTAGGTTAAGACAATAAAAAGGTCATTCAAGCCTGTACCAAGGTCTCTCTGACACCAAGCAGAAAGGCGACTTCTGCATCCTGTCTCCTGGCACCAACCCAGCTCCCAGACACTCGGCCATGTCAACTCCTGCAATTCCTTTATCCTAAGCTTAAAACTTAATGCTGGGATAAGAGCTCTAAGCAGCTAAAGGGGATTCTGAGAAAAACCAGACTGGGTCTGTGTTACCAGAAATGGCTCCTCAAACACCTCTGCGGAGTGTGCTTTTGCAGACTGGCCCGTCAGAGTGGCTCTGCCTTCACACTGACTCTTGCCTTGGGAGCCACGGGGCAAGTGCCTGCCCACAGGCAGGACGGCAAGGCTGGGAGCGATGACAGCAAGCCAACGGGATGCCGCTTTGGCGTGTACGGGAAACCAGCCCAGGAGTCCTGTGCTTTCGGCCAAGCATACAGGAGTGGGGTCGGGGCAGCAGGGGCTGGCAAGGGTTAGCTGGGGTTGTCATGGGCTGGTGGTGCCCCTGTGCCACTGTGGAGAGGGGAGAAGGGAAGAGCAAAGGGAACAGGACAGAGAGCTGGAGGACAGAGATGAGTTAATGCATGGTGGTAGTGAGGGTCCTGCTCTAGACAGATGTGCCACGGGGCTAGAGTCCTCATTATTTACAGAAATGGAGTAGAAAGGTAAGGTCTCAGTTCAAGCAGGCTGTGCTTTTAGCGGAGCTGTGGGAAGGTGCAGTGTTACGGGCTTGAGAGCTGAAGAAATGAGGAGGAGCTGGAGTTGTTGCTCCCATGCTGACAGTGGTATCTGCGTAAACTAACTTTGGGAATCCTCAAATAAGAGAGTGAATAGGCACAGATTTCCACAGCCTTTATGCTCTGGAAAATGACTGTTTAACCTAAGCTGCGAATGGGATATCTCCAGCACAGTGTACGAGAATTGTACAGCTCTAATTTCTCCCAGTGACTACCAGGGCTGACGAAAGCACTGCAGCACATACTTTCATTAGCATCTTTTCTTGGGTTCTTTATGAACGCAGAGAATTTTGCAAATACATCATTTCCTGCAGAGTTAGACTCGGGGTGGTTTGGTGCAAGTTTGGGATACCTGAGGAGTTAAAAGAAACAAAAAGAAGTTATATGACTAGTCTTTATTTTCATCTCCATTAATTAATATACATTATTTACACTGCAGCGTCACAATATATGGCCACACAGGACTCTCAAAGGGAACCATCCTGAACTAAAAATCACTTAGCAAGTGCAAATTTAAACCGTAATTAAACCACGTGGATGACCTCCTTTTCCAGACGGAGATGGGAAATGACTGTTATCGCTGCAAACACTGCCCAGACAGCCCGGTGCCTCTCCCAGGCCTCCTCCACTGGAGGTGAGGCTGTGTGGAGCATGGCTCCTGCCATGAGGAGGAGAGGAGGGAAAGTCCCTACTCGCACTATTTGCTGCTCCTCCCAGCCTCCTCCCCTGGCCCGCTCGTGCGTGAGCAAGCTCAGAGTGGCCGGTCCAGCAGCTGTTGTTGCCAGGGGCAGATAGGAAGGGAAAAGCAGAGGGGAGCAGCTGCTTGCCTCGTTTAAGTCAGGTTTGGCTGCTTGAGAAGAGAGCGCTGCAGAGGGGACTGCTGTCCCGGGCGGGAGAAGGTGCGTGGGTGGGGGACACGATGCTGCTGATGGTGGGATAGTAGGGTTTGGAGAGAGGTGGAAAGAGCTGCTGGGGAGGGAGAAGGACAAGTCCGAAACCCAGACCCCGCTGTGGGCTAAGAGGGGCCCACCCAGCCACTCAAAATGAGCCCCAGCATGTCTGCCGTGTGGGAGGTTTGCACTGCCCTTTTCTTCCAACTACCGGCTCCCAGTAAGCGTAATTATTTGTATAGTGTGAAGAGGGAAACCTCAAACAAACACAAGTGGAGGAAAAGAGGTCAGGTTCCTGCAGTGGCACGCAGGTTTCTGCACACGCTTGCTGCAGCGGGGT
>NW_009208684.1:23405-32424 GCF_000690835.1 Fulmarus glacialis
GGCAGGAGGCGGGGGCGGCCGGCGCCGCGCAGCCGGCATCTCGGGGACGCCCCGGGGACACCCCCTGCACGGTGCCAGGCTTCAGCACTGTTTCACTCCGGTCAAAGTCACCCCTCCCAGAAAGCCCCCCCCCCCTCGCAATTATAAATACGTGCAGCTCATCGAGGGCCTGACCCGCCGAAACCGAGGGGGTTTGGTCACTGACCACCGTCGAGGGCCGTGAGGGGATAAAAGCGGCCAGGAATACAGTACCGGGGCGGCGCTAGCTTTTCTTCCAAGAACTCCTCGATCTTATTGACATCGGTTTTCACTTCGCCGTCAAATGTCATGAAGGGGGGGTTTGTTCCCGGGGCGAGGTTCTGCAGGTCAGCAGGCTTTCTGATGGGAGGAAAGAGATGGGGTTAGTCACAACAGGAACCACATTCGCAATTTCTACAGCTAATTGCAACGAACTGTTTCACCTTTAAAATAGCAGGCTACTCTATGTCTTCCCTACAACATAAAACTTAGCCAGCTGCCTCACACCGGTGGTGTGAGAATTCGCTAGCCTGTATCTGAATGTGCTCTGAAATACTTAAAAAAACCTGCAAAACCTTCTGTCTTATGTTACAGAGACCGACTGCAAAACAGATTAAAATCTCAACTGCTTCAAAGGAGCTAGTCCACTTGATACTAGTGAACCCTAAAGAAGAATCAGGCATCCAGACCGTTAGCTAATGCCAAGCCACGGTGTGCATTTCCAATCTATCAGAAGAGAGTCACCCTTTAAAATCACCATTTCGGAAAAGTTGTTCTGAAAATGAGAACTCCAGTTACAATCTCACCTTTTCAAATCCACAGTTGTGACATTAAATATGACACCTTTTAGCCACAGAATCATAAAGAGACGCTGAGAGAACGGGCAATTTCCAATACTTTCCCCATCACTGCCAGCCTACAATTAAAAAAAAAAAAAGGTATACATACTTCTGTGATGATAGCAAATTTTGATAGCAGATGCAGTAGGAAAGCAGAAAACCCAGATCTGCTACGAGTATGTATAGCATGTTACTCATCTCTACTAATACATATTTTCATGGAAAGTTTCTTTCTCTCTTTCTCCAAACATGCACATAGATATGATGAAGAGTCCTGTCATCTTGGAGATGTAGTTTTTCATTAAAATGCATAATGGATATTGCCATAAGTTGAAAACAAACTTGAAATCACAGCAGTCCTTCCAAAGGAAATAGTCTCCACCTCATTTGTCTAGGTGAACATAAATCTACCTAAGTCACTGCAAGATTAAAACAAGTTTAAATCAGTTTACGATCACAGGAAACAACCAAAGAAAGATTTACCAGCAGAAATTGAGATGTAACGTCTAAAGCACTTAAGGAAATAAATAGCATAAATCAAATAATTAAGAGTTTCAAACTAGACAACTGTGGGGGTCCCAGAGAAGGAGAGAAATTAGGCAGTAGCCTTGCTCCAGCTGAACGCACCCATCTCTGCGCTTTGCTGAACTGAGGACTAACGAAGCACAAGTGCCGCGTCCCCCTGGCTAATCCCTCCTCGTTATAGACCCAAGGCTCCCACTTTTAAGACTTAAGTGTGGCTGTATCCAAGCCACGTAACCTCTCTTCCTCTGTGCCCCTGTAATGATGGTCTTTTGGTTTGGGCTAAACGAATCGCCAGGTGTTACTGTAAAGCACAAGAGGTGCAACTCACCGTACATGTCACCACAGAATTGTTGCTCTCATGTACTCTGTATTGCATTTTGTTAAGAGGCTTCGTTAAAATGAGGCGAAGTCTTGCATAGCTGCTATTGGTTAAGTTAGGCTTCATGCGATATTGTTGGAAGAGAGCAGAGGTTTAATTTTTAAGCCCTTCATATGATTCTCCCAAAGCGGTTTTAAAACTTAAGATTAAATGCAAGGGTACAGAAGTAAAAAACCAGGTGTATCATTTACTTAGTTAATAGGTTAGTTCATTAAGGTTTGCAGACCTTACAACCGAACAAAACATTAATGAAACCAGTTCTGCTTGCTCTTTCACCTTCCTCAACACTATCAAACGAATCTCAAATATAGTAAAAAGTTCTCCACAAACAAACATTGCTGTTGGATAGCTTTACAATGCTCACCTTCACAAAGAGCTCTATGTCTGGAAACGAGCACCTGGTCTGGAGCAGGCAGGTTTCTGCCATGGAGCTCGAGGGACGCAGGAGGAGGGACACTCCTGCAGCTTGATAAACCATCTTATTCTCCATACCAACTTGAAGGATTCTCCTCTGATAACTCTCAGCTGCTTTCTGCCTCTGGTACTGCGACAACCACTGGCTTTCTTGGTAATGAAAACCAGAATAGCCTATTGCCTTAAACACCGCCAGGGTACGAAAACTTTTAGAAATGCTAAAACAGCTGGACCGCTGCGTTAAAAAAGTCTCGTTTCGTAGGTGGCAAAAATGAAAGCTGGTCAAAAGCTACTATTGTATTTTTCCTCCTACTCAGAGCACTGCTTTCCAGCGCTGTACAGTTTACAGCAACAGGAAGATAGAAAACTATTGTGTATTTCATACGAACAAGACTCCAAATGCTGCTAGCATGTGCTTTGAACAGAGCTAAATACATGACACCACCATTTTGCCTCATCCTGCCTCTTATGTCATGTTTTACCCACTCCACAAGGAAAAAGGGGGTGAAGGGTGTTACCGTGACCCCTCAGCGCTAGCAATGGGTACCCTACGCTCTCTCAGTGCTGCACTGAGGGGAGAAGCGGCAGCCAGGGGATGTCGTTTTGGAGATGCCGTGTCTGGAGGAGGCAGGCAGACACGTCTGGCGATGGGCTGGCTTCCGCCGGCTCCTTTCCAGCTGTCCCTCACTCTCCGCCCCGACCACATCCCAGCCCGCTGCCCTCTCACGAGCTGTGCTGCCAACAGCCAGCTGTTCACCCGAGGGAAACCCCTTGAGCAGGACACTGAGGGGACAGCAGCCCAACCTGGTACCAACCTGGTGTCTTGACCAGTTTATTACAGAGGAATTTAAACCATCAACCTAAGTCAGTGAAGAAATAATCTTACAGACTGCTATGGTCTGGGGAAAGAAAGAACAAGTGTCCAGAAAAAACAGTTCCTACAACTGACTTGATATATTCAGCTTTTGATAGGAAAAAATAAGTTACCTCAGCAGGGTTCATGTACCGTTCAGAGAACTTTGCAGATAGCCCTGCAGTCAAGAACAGCTATGTGATCAAGAGTGACGGCAGGGTGAACTTTTCCTGATCAATTACTATCTTCTGATGGCCATTAAATACTAACATTTCGGCTCCCTCTAACTTTTACTGCTGGAGCTAAGGAAACGCGGTTGTGGCTTCGTTTTGTCCCACATCACCTTGGTGACAGCAAATTTCAGGGAGCCGGACGCAGCAGCCCCAGCCCGCTCTAGTAGAGTCAGAGACCCAGGTCAGGACAGATGTGCTACCATGCCAAATACAGGCGCGAAGCAGGCACTGAGTCCCAGTTTGTCCTTAACTGGAATGACAAATAGGCAACCAGGAAGGTGAGGGACTGGCAGCCTTGGAGATGTTACAGAAGCAACCTCATGTCTTGTTTCTAAGTGCAAACTTTTTAATGTCCATACCTACTTGGGAGGAAAATTTATGACAACACTACTGATTCTCTATTTTGCAATGGATAAAATAGCAAACAGCGAATCTCTCAGCCTTTTAATTTAATGCCTCTCAGCCTGCTAGCAACCTATCATCAAGAAAAAAAAATTATTTGAACACTGAGGAATTGAGTAAAACAGGGATTAAGCATCACTGATTACAGCAATGCCCTGCCAACTCTAGCCACCGAGATGATTGTTTATTTGGTACTATTTGACTACTTCTATGGGCTAGTCCTGATGGTGCTAAACACGCCGATGAAGTCCAAAAGGCACCTGACCTTCACGTACAGTGCTGTCTCCCCTCCCATGCTGCCTACAAGGGTCGTTAATAGTGTACTGCTATCTTAGCTGTATTCTGTGCAATGCAGGTACCATGGTCTCTAGTGAAGTGCTGCAGTGTTTGCCCAGCTTTGCTGTCTCTGCTGGTTTTGGAAAGCACTTTGCTTTCACAGCAGAAAATAAATTCACAGGAACTAGGATATTTCCCCATTTCTGATGTGGCCGTGGTCCTTCTCACAGGCTAAGGAGGAAATCGTCTGAGCAGTTTCCTTGTGAAATCATTGCTGCACTTTATTAATATAAATCTATTCTAAAAGCCCATGCTATCCGGGCTGCGTAGTACATCCCGACGTCTAAGACAGGGCTGTGTCCTCTAGGGTTGCTGTGCCTGGGCTAAGAACAACAGGCAGATCTCCAGGAGTTACTCAGTCAAAAGCCGCAGCTGCTGAGGTCCTACAGTGAAGGAGCCAGCAGCCATTCAGGTAGGAACAACTGGTGAGCTGGTGAGCCACGTGGAGCTTTAGGAAGCTGAAAGCCAGTTAGTCCCCAGGGCTTGAGCTCTGGGTGGGAGGTGAAGGGAGGACAGATCTCTAGACTAGCCACGCCAGGGCTAGTGGTGGATACCTCTAGGTTTCCTTCAGTTCTGCAGAGCTGGAGGCAAATTACAGCAGCCCACGCAATAGCACAAGCAGTTATTAAACCTTTCCACGTAACAGTGACCAGCAGTCTGAAGTGACTGCAAGACCTTGAACACCAAATCTGATTCAAAACTTGACACGGTTTGACCTGGCAGCTCAAAGACGCTACAGTTTCCTATAATCTTCGCTGAAATCCCAGAACGTGGATATTTTGGCCTGCTGCGGAAAACAAGGTGAACACAGCTAGCTAAAATGCCTTCAGATACGTCAACTTGCATTTTGGCTTACAGGAGACAACTCTGTTCTCCTAACTCAGCTCACCTAATCCGGGGAGCTACATACAATTCCTACTGGACATAAAAGCATCAGCTACACATGCCAAAGGTGTTTGTTCAAGTTTCCAAACAGAGGCTCTGCCGTGATGACACCAGCCACTCAAAATTCACGAGCTGGGACACTGAAATAGCTTTATAGCTGTGTATCAAGCAACACGACAATAGCTGATCTATGCCATCATCGCACAATAATGTACCTTCCAACAAAGCAAGGGTGGCCTTTTTACATTAGTGAGACTGTGTGTCAACATCTTACCTTGCAGGGACTCGATTCAGCAGTGAGAGAACCAGAAAAGACCTGCCTGTCCCATATTAATACCCCCAGGAAGATGGCGCAGCCAGGGGCATTGCAGCCTGGGAGCAAAGCTCCCTGCGTTTTTCTCCACACCACCACTCAGGATGTGTAATTTTGAGCTGTGCTTGGTACACAGGCACAATTTAATTACACTTCCTCACTGTTGTGCTTAGTGATGATGCAGGGTGAAATCTTAACTCCCGTGAAGTCAGCCGGAATCTCTTGCTGTTGATTCAATGGAGGATTGTGTTTCCAGACCGGTTATAATCTTAATAACCAGGCAAATGCTACTGTAATTGTAGGTCATGCTGCAAGTTGGTCTCCACCTGCAATTGTTGTGACATTCTCTTAACATCCAGATCTTGTGGGTGAAGTGGGCCAAATCCCCAAAACACAAAGCTGGTTTTTATGCTCTTCTGCTGCTTAAATAGATGGCTAACCGGTGTCTTGAATAAGTGGCATTTACATTTTAATTGTGATTGGTCAGGAGGTCAATATGCTTTTTCTAGTAATACTGGGGTTTAATGAGTTCATTAATCAAACAATTAAGACAGCTGTTGCTGCAGAGAAAAATATGAGGCCGTGCATAGAAGCTTTCATTCAGAGCCTTCAGAGCCCTAGGCAGCGATCATATACTGTGACGGTATCGACTTATGACAGCTCTCCGTAATCATGTGCCATTACTTAATGAGATTATTAGCCTACACTCCCTGTTTTCATTCATTTTTCACTGTTCCACACTCTCTTCCATCTTTTTTTTTTGTTATTGTTGTTCTGGGTCTTACCCAGGCTGGGAAAGGGGAAAGCTCTCCACACCCTTCTGTCCACTACTGCTTAAGGTCACGGGTAGGAGCACCACCATGCTTTAGGTTAATTTCACTAGACAGCAAGACCTTATGCAGAAGATATTAAGGAGGGTCCCAAAAGAACTATATTCAGTTTCTCGAGCTGCTACTGCCACCTTGATTCAGCAGCTCTGCTTTTCTGAGTGGCCTTGAAGATGTCACTTGCCTCCACATCCTCATCCATAGCAAGAGGATAATTATAGTGACTTTACACAGGAGTCACACACTGTATGTCATTCTTAAACCAGTAGTTTGGGCCCTCCCTGAGCCGGAGTTGCTCTGCCCCTGGAGCTGTTGTAAGAATTTGTTTTATAACCGTTTCTGTGCAAACATCTCGGGAACCAGGTTTTTGAAGGTTCTTCGATTGACCTCAAATGTTCTGTGCCTTCAAAATCGTGATGAGAGGAATTTGTTTTTCCTCGACTTTTTGTTTCCTTTTGAAGGTTAAGCATGGAAGAAACAGTTCAGAAGGAGCAGAGAAGACTTTTTTATTTGTTTTCATATAATTATATAGCCCCTTTGAAGCTACAATAAAAAGGAGAACAAGGAGCACAGCTTTTTTTTTTTCCCAAAAGCTGAACTCCAATTCCATTTTCTTTCTTTGACATGAGGGAGATAAGTTACCTCCCTTCCCATATTTATGCTGGCTAAGAGGCAGGTTTGTCTAGCAAGTGGAGCAGAACTGCTGCCTACTGGGAGACAACGAACCATCCAGCTGGGACCAGCATCGTGGATCTGCCCCTGCCCGTTCTGCTGAGCTAGCTGTCTCAGGCTGAACTGGGACTTTCCTCCACGTTTCCTTATTCGATCCTCAGCTATCAGGCAGTTTTTGTGTGCTCTTCCTTCTCATACCACATCAACAACTCCCCTCTCCTTTCTCACAACGCATTTGATCTCCTGTCAAAGAACAGGAACCACAGCACCCGGCTCAAAACTACTGCCTGAAAAACTACAAGGAGTTCACAAGCTTGGGCCGCCTGTGGGAAGCAACTTTAAGGCTGGGTGCGACTTTCAAGACCAACAGCTATTTTGCTTTAATTCCTTCGACAGACTCATTTGTTCTGCACTGGCGTGGATTAACTAAGCCCACTGCATTCCTAGCACCGACTCTTGCCCTGAACTAAGCCCTGCAATGCCAGCCTGACTGCAGCAGCTGCTACGAGTAGCTACCACTGGCTCTGCACACGTAGCAGCAACGCAAGAAAGGCCCCTGTGGGAGACAGCTCTTCTTCCTGCCCTGCTGCGCCACTGGGACCAGCCACTGAACTTGGCTGCACCACGGCTAAGGAGAAAGGGGAGGGGAGCTCCCAGTGCCTCCTCTCTCCTCCTCACCCCTGAGAGGAAATCCCACTGCCCTCTGGTTTACCACGAAGTGCCCAAGCCATTTTTTTTAAGAGCATTTTTTTAAGATCAGAGGCGGAAAGACCGAGGGAAGCGGTATGACTGCACTCCCATAATCCCACCAGTGCAAAGACTCCTTCAGCCTTGGCAACCGGTTCTGAGAAGCACATGGGTTTGATTGCAGCTAGACTAGAAAATGTCTATTTTCTAGACATAATCGTGTTCTATTAGCGTGCTGTGACAGATATATTGTTTTAATTTAAAAAAAAAAAAAAGCATCTACTCCGTGAGGATACAAAGTGTGTTTTACATTCTTGATGCCTGCTACAGTATTCATACAGATTCCTACAGTATCGCATAACTGAAAAAAACCAAAATCGGGAATAGTACTTCTGTTACGAATGCAATAAAAATATAATTACAAGTCATTTTTGTTCACTGAAGGCAACTATAATGCCCTTAATAACATATGATATTCTGTGCTAGGCACAGAAGCACCACAGACACATCATTTGGGTCAGATCACGTTCAGACCAAAGCTTTTTGTGAGGAAGAGACAGATTACCTGGAATTTTCTCTATCTAAGCACTGTGTTCATTTCGTGGCCTAGGGCTAGGGCACGAACACCCAAACGCTGAATTTTAGAGAGCTCTTTTGATGCCACCTACTGGGCTTGAAATGGAAATCTTGACTTCTGCTCTTGGAGCCATGAGCAGTGGCAGCCTCAGACGTTAGCACATCTCATCATGAGAAGTTCTGCCTTGGAGCCACCTCCGCAGCAAGATGCCTTGCTTTTTGCTAATGGCACTCTTGAGAGTACTTGAGATGCTGAAATTGTACTTCCAGGCTAAGTTTTAAGATAAAGCATCTGGAATTTAAAATACATTTTAATGACAAAGTTCAAATTTTGCAGCTTATTATTTCAATACTTTTAAACAGTCATGTAGCTCTGCCTATCCGCTAATATCCAACACTTAAGACAGATGTTTCCAGCTGCTATTTAATTTCTCGGCCAAATAGCAGAAATATTCATATTTAAAATGTGGCTGGTAATTGAGATTGCTGCACATAAATTGTATTTTTGGTACTTGCCAGGGTAGACTCTTGCTGTGTGTGACATCTGCAATAGTGAAGTTCAATGAGAAAGCTGTGTTAAACAGCAATTGGACACTCCTTCAGGTAAAAAAAGTAATTTCCCCTTCCCTTTCTCTCTTTTTTAAGAGCAAAATAAGCACGTTGATATTGAAAATGTGCCATAAGGATTTTTGTTTTAAAAAGAAATGTATCTTATTTTATATTTAGAAATATTAATAACATCTATCTTTTATCTTGAACAGTATTACAGGGTTTAGAGAACACCAAACATACTTAAAGGATTACAACTTTGAACACACAAGTTCAATAACACACTTTTTGACCTAAACCCTAATTAAAATTTCAGGTAAAGGAGGCAAGTAAACGTAATTACAAGCACTGTGCTAAAAATAGCTTCTTTCTCTTTTTAAGGTGCCGAGACAAAAAAGCATGCAGGGGAAGAAGGGAGCAAGTACACTAAAACGTTCTCTCTAAAGAATGAAGGGGTGGTTTGACTTTCACCATCCTCTCCTACGATGTCACCTGTATGGCTCCTTTTTCC
>NW_009208684.1:32436-36319 GCF_000690835.1 Fulmarus glacialis
AATGCAACTGGGGGCAAACCCTGAGTGATCTCCTTCCAGTGCAAACAGCTTCTAGTAGCTGAGTAGCTGGGTCTTTGATCAGAAGAGTGTCCATGTTGAACTCCACCCCTGTAGGAAGCATGGCCCTTTTCCCTTTTCATGGGCAGAAATGATCCCCTTCTTTACCCACCACCCCCTATATAAGAAGGACCAAGTTAGGGCTGCAAAGACTATCACACCTGCAGCCTTCAGCTACGTTATAGACAAGTTCTCACTCTATACACCCCTCCTCGAGCATGCGTTTGGGTGGTTCAAGACTCGGTGTCAGTAGTGAGATCATTCAGTGCAAGACTGAAAGGATCCCCATGAACCCATCCGAACTAAACCATGCCAACATGTTGCAATAGATCTTACAGGGCATGCAAAATTAGTATCTGGACGGTCGGATGAAAAATGGACCTGGGACCTCTGGATGTCTTCTACTTTCTCCCCTTTCTCCTACCTCTCTTTCAAGTCACAATCAGTCAATGCATTTAGGCGTGCCTGTAACATTTAAACAAGCAAGCTGGCTCACCAACTGCAAATAGAAGGACGGGTCCTTTAAGTTTTGTGTCTGCTAAATATCCTCTTGAGTGACAACCTGAAATACAGCTAGTTACATTGGCTCAAGTGGATTTAATTTTGTTGTCAGAATAAAGCAGACTTTCATTATAAGTCCTGTGCACTCAGTAGGGGAGGAGAAATGACAAAGCAGAGTACCAGTTGACTTCGCTTCTCAGTGATCCAGTCTGCAAAGTGAGGCGCTTTGGGAAAAGGGCATGTTAAAAAGGGTAGGTGCCCAGATAGCAAACTGCACGAAACCCAAAGACAGATGCAGGCAGAACTGCAGGAGGGAAACATCGAGGAGGAACCAACAACTCAATTTGTGTGCACTTGGCTTGACCGTGACCTGCTACTACCCTGGAGAGAAGAGCCTGGTTTTGTTACAGAAACATGAAGCCCTCTCCATCCAGGTCAATGGATGCCATGTGCTACAGGGAGAGGCAGCAGTGCAGAAAGTCCCACTGCACAGAACAGAATGTGATTAACCAAAAAGCACATGTCTTCTAGAGCACCAGGGTAGCTGGAAGTGGTTCAAATCACTGGGTATGCTGGCTTTCCTGTTCTCTTCCTCCCCTTCACAAAAATGAAAATGCACACAGGTCCGGGAGGGAGCCTTGGAGGTCCTCTGGCATTTCAGCAAAACATAACAGCAAGTTTCAGTCAGAGAGATGCTGGAGAATTATCTAATGATAACAACCAGACCTGCAGATGGAGCCTGCAACCCAGGAGGCAGGAACAGTGGTAGCACCATCAGTGCTTTTTGGAACAGACTGAATACCCCACAAACTGATAACCCTGAGTGCTGGGATAATGGAAAAGCGATAAAAATGGTTACAAACTGCTATGTTACACACTGAAGCTGGAAGCCACCTCGCATAGAGTCAGCCAGAAAAAACAGGTCTCCGGTTAGTAGAAACAGATATATATGGAGAGAGGGAGAGCCACTCCTTGAGGATTCATCATCTTACATGTCTCACCCACCCACCCACTTGGGATGATGTGCTCTCTGGTAGTGCTGCTTTCTTGAGTACAGCACTAAATGGCCCTATAGAGTTTAGGCATCCAATTTAAATTAAGTGAGCTGAATCCCACCCTTGGAGACTACTTATCAGCTAGAGATAACTGCTGAAAAAAAAAAAGACCGGAGTGCGTTATTCCCAGCGTGTCTGACCCAACTGCCCGATGAAGCTGTAGGGATAGGTTATGTGAAAGCTGGCACTTGCATGGAGGCAGGGCAGCATTCAAGCCACAGCACAAGACACTGTGCGTGGTCCTGAAGAGGTCTCTGCAAAAATCTGGTCCTCCGCCTTCATGAAAGATTAAATCAAACTCAGTCAAGCGCTACTAAGATGATGAAGAAAATAAGGAACCTATTTTACAACAGAGGGCAGGAAAATCTATTCTTGTTTAAATTTGGAAAGCAAAGACTGAGGGAAGATGTGATTACTCAGTGCAAGTATAATTTTTTCCCTGATAGCTGGGGGTGATGCTGAAACAAACGGGTACAAACTGGCCATGAATATTTCTAGCTGATAATTAGAAGGGTTCCTAACCACCACAGCACGAGGTTTTGAACCAGGTTTCCAGTAGGATTAGTAGGTGTATCAATATGTATGTGCATACGTGACACAAGAGGAAAAAAAAAATTTTGTCTCAAGATGAGATTTAATCCCTTTCAGCAGGGACTTGGACTTATTCTCCACTGGAAGGTTCCTGGGTGCCCCTTGTTTCTTTGCACATGGGACGGACATCACTCCAAGGACAAGACGATTCCAAGTGCCATGCTTTTGTATTCCATGCCACTGAATGTGTCCATGTGATGGTAACGCGTGTAGCAAACTCTGGGGCAATGACGGAGGGGAAAGGTACTGCTCAGTAAACAGCAGCAGCTATCCCAAACAGAGTTTACATTCTAAAATAATTGAATGATTCCTTGGAAAAGGAAGTAGATGATGGATATGGTATCTCTGACAGCGAGCTCCAGCCAGACACCAGACAGGGTAGGATGCTGTTGGCAATGAAGAGAGTCCATGTGTTAAGATTAGCCAGACAGCAAAAAGTAAATGGTGCCAGAGGTTATTCTCATCTGAGGAAGAACAGAAGAGCAGTTAGCACAAAACGGCATTTTATTTAAAGTGGCTTGAGCAAATCACTGCAAATCTAACTGTATGTTTGATGCATGCTTACAACTAAGGATGGACACATGCTAGTATGGGCCAGCAATCACCCACCGGCCAGGTACAACAGCCCAACTTACAGAATACAAGGAGCAATGCAAGGATCCCAGGGATAGCAACTGAAAAAACACTCCCCTCAGCCCAGTAGCCTCACACAGCATTGGCAAAAGGCAACGGAGTCTGAGCTGCAACGGGACACAAGTCTTGAGGCAGCTACAGGATCCAAATGCAACCCAGGATGGCTGCAGCAGCAGCACCCTCTCAGACAGTGAGGACATCCAAGCAGCTCAGGCCTAACGGAGTACAGGAGGGCTCAGGAGGTATCTCAGCCACCAGTTGGCCTGATTGTGGATAATCATCAAAACAAGGTATAGGCGTACATGGTACCAGAATGCCATCTAGCAGAACAGCAGCAGCAATGGATAGGGAGAAAGTCTCCTACCTGTAGAAGCGATACCATCGAAGGGTGGGATGTTCATTCAAAGATGAGCATACCTGGAAGACTGTGAGCCACCAAAAGGTTGGTGATAAGGAGTGGTAACTTTCAGACAGGTCTAAGTCGCTGAGTGCCTGGACCAGACATCAGGAGGCTGCTCTGGGCGCTTGGGGCTGGCCGCTGCTGGGGTACAGCATGCACGTCGTCAATCCTCTTGACAAAGAGCCAGATCAACTGTTGAAACCCATCAGCAGTTGTTTGTACCCATCAGATGTTAATGCCCATCCACAAAACAGGCTACGAAGGTGATATCTTAGGAGTCCTGCCTTAAAGTGCTGCCAGGATGTGGAGCTCCAGGGCACAGAGCAGCTGCCGAACTGATGCAAATACAGACCTATGGAAAAGGTGTGGCTGGGATCCTCAGACAGAAGGATTTCTTAGCCCAGCTTTCCTTTTTCCCTCGGGGAGACAGAGAAATGTAGACTTTTATAGTAGCATCTAGGCACTACAAATTAAGTACTGTACAAATACAGAACGAAAAGACTGCTCCTAACTTAAAAAACAAACAGAAAACTTACATGTAGGGGATGAGGGAATGCCAAAGGATTTTTGGAAGTCTTTTTATAAAACGCTGTGTAGATTAAGGCTTTTAGCCAGAGCTAGGCCGAAAAGAGATGCCAAGGGAAAG